>NC_061862.1:41367444-41545214 GCF_907164915.1 Impatiens glandulifera | reverse complement strand
TCGTGCCAAAATAGAGTGTCTTTCCCGTCCCCTAGATGGATGTCATAAAGATCTGCAATATCGCTTCTTAGTTTAAGAATCTTTTTTAGAGACCAGCTCATACCTTCATGAATTTTGCAGGTCCAGATGCTGGTTTCGTATTTCATAAACCTCGTATGCACCCATTTGATCCATAGTGACTTCTGATTGCGCTCCAAAACCCACAAATGCTTGAAGGTGAGAGCCTTGTTCCACTTGATACAGTTCTTCAAGCAGATGCCTCCCTCGTCCTTCGGTTTGCAGAGAGCGGTCTATTTGACTTTTTTTCCTCCTCTTCTGCTACTTCCCCAGATAACGTTCCTCATCAGTGTATCAAGCTCCTTCATTACCTTCTTCGAAATGACCATTTGCTGCGCCTAGTAGCCAACTATGCCCATGACCACGGTTTTGATAAGTTCGATCATCCCTACATAAGAAAGTTTTTTCGCTGCTAAACCAGATATCGTATTTTTTACCTTTTCAATCAGCGGCTTGCAGTGTGAGATCTTGATCTGCTTCGCGGTTAACGGAATTCCTAAGTACCTTACGGGAAAACTTCATTCCTTAATGCCCATGATGTTGAAGATGTCCTACTTCATTTCGTCATTCACGCCTCCATAAAATGCAACACTTTTGCTTTCATTAATAGTTAAACTTGTAACCTCAGAAAAGAACGTTAGTGCAGCCCTAATAGTTTTAATAGAATCAATGTCTACGTGCGCTAGAATGAACAAATCATCAGTAAAGCATAAATGGGTTACCTCCTCTACCTCACAGAATGAGTGAAAGATGTATGGACAATTCTTTCGGAACATCGCGAAGATGCTCTCAATGATCGCCATGATAACTACAAAAGGTAAGAAGAGAGGGTTCCCTTTGCCTTACCCTTTTTCACCTTTGAAATAGCCTTCGTGGACTCCATTGACGCTAACAACAAAGTAGGATGATGAAACGCACTACATAATCCAATCAATAAAAATCATAGGAAAAATAGATACAACCATAAAGTTTTGAATGGCTTCCCATGTAATAGAGTCAATAGCTTTCTTGATATCTATTTTAAAAGCCACTCTCGGGGATATTTTCTTATTCCCGTAGCCTTTTAAAAGGCTCTGCATGAGAAAAATATTATGAGAGATTGTCCTACTGGGATGAATGCATATTGGTTAAGATTTATAATTTTTCCTATGACATTTTTAAATCGTTTAGAAATGATTTTTGAAATAATTTTATAAATCACATTGCAACAGGAAATTGGTCTGAAATCTTGTACTTTCTCGGGTACCGCAGTTTTGGGGATTAAAGTTAGGACCACTGTATTCCATTGCTTTAACATCTTCCTGTTCTTGAAAAACTCCAAAACCCCATCAGTAACGTCTTTACCCACAACCAACCAATTGTCTTTGAAGAACTGTGCATTAAACCCATCAGGACCCGGACTTTTATTCCCATTAATACTAAACAGAGCTTCTTTAACCTCAACCCTCATGACCACCCTTATCAACTCGCAACTATTTCTGATGAAATTTTCCTATCAATAATCTGATACAAGGTATTCAGGTGACTTTAATGTTATTTTCTTGTACCCATAAGCTGTTTATAGAAATCGATAGCCAAATCTTGTACACCCTTTTGACCCTGAACATATTCACCATCATCATTCTTCAGCCTGTATACATTGTTTCTCATGTTTCTAGCCTTGCATTTTATATAGAAGAAAGTTGTGTTTTTGTCACCCAACGAGAGCCAGCTTTGTGTTGATTTTTCTGTCAAAAAAAATTCTCTTCAAGAAGACTCAGCTTCCTGAAATTTTCAAGCGCATCCTTTTTTGTTTCATTGAGTTGTTTATCATTATCATCCCTTAATAACCTTTTTTGAACTTCTTCCAGTTCTTCTCTAGCAGCCAGAACTCTATTGGAGATATTGTTGAACTTCTTCTTATCAAAGCTTTGGAGATGATTCTTCAGGAGTTTAAGCTTCTCAGAAACCCTATAAATGTTGGATCCCCTGACATCTGTAGACCATACGCTTTCGAGAATACTCTTGAATTTATCGTTTTCCATCCAGAAATTGAAAAATTTAAAGGGCCTTTTGAATCTTTCTTCCTTTTCCCAAAACAATTTAATCGGACAGTGATCAGATATACCCGGATTCAGAACATGAAGTTGATTACTCGGAAATTGGTTAATCCAGTTCTCATTTACTAGACATCTGTCAATTCTACTTCTTCTAATTTTCTCATTCTCTCTCGTAGAAGACCAAGTGAAGAAATTCCCATAATTGGAAGGCTCGATACAACCCATATATCTGATACAGTCATTAAAGTCAATCATATCCCGAGTTATTTCAGATTTGGGCTACGATCAGATTCGTTTTTGGTTACGTTGTAATCACCAAGGACAGTCCAAGATTTATCACTACCGATCCAGTTTCTAAGATATATCCAGAGGAGTCTTCTGTCAGTGCTTGAGTTTCTAGCATAGACAATAACAAGATTAAACAGGATTCCTGTGATTCTATCTTTAACCTCCACCAGGATAGCTTGATCATTCAAAAAGAGAGCCCTAACCTCAACAACTTTCTTATCCCAGATAACACAGATTCTTCCCGTTTTATCATTTGAGTTGTGAATGATTTCCTAGCTGCTATCAATACACAACTTGCTAACCTTCCCAACGTTCCGGCTTTTGGTTTTGTCTCAAGAATACACATACTAGTGATCTTCTGGTTCTCAATGATCCTCCTGATTTCTTTGCATTTCAGAGGGTCATTGAGTCCCCTTATGTTCCATGTCACTATATTCATGAATGTATATAAGTGTTGGGTTCCTAACATTCTAGACTATTCTGGACCTATTCATCAGAGAAATCGTAAGCATCACTTGTCTCGCTATCCTCAATGGCTACAGCTTGATTACATGGAATACTATTCACATTGAGTGGGGGTTGTCTCACATAGATCTCATCTTCTCCCGTTATAGAGTTGGTGGCTTCTAGATCTAGGATCTTTCTGCTCTGTCTTTGCTTTTCAGCTTGTTCTTCTTTAGTAGGTCTTTTCTAACTTTGAACCTCTTCACTATTTGATAAGAAAAATGAAGTAAAGTTAATTTTTGGAACCGACTAGAAAAAAAACTAAACAGTTGTTAACTTTCATGTGCAGGTGGAGGCCAAATCGTATGAACCGGCTGGAGCCTCATAAACCGGTGGAGGCCAAATCGTATGAACCGGCTGGAGCCTCATAAACCGGTTGCTGAAATACTTCAAAGAAACCAGTTCCAAGTGATCAAGTCAAAGATCAGAGGAACCAGTTTCCACTCTCTTAAGTGACCGGCCAACAAAGACAAAAGTTCACATACCATCCGGATCATATTGCACAAGAGACAAAACCGGAAACTTCAACCTACAAGAGTGACGTAACATGACGAAATAGACATGTCTCGAAGGAATAAAAGAAGATCAGATCCGATCGAAAGCATGCCAGGAAAGCAATGATGCTTTACTGATCCGAAGTTGACAACCTGAGGTGCATGCCCGACACGTGTCCAAATCTGAAAACCGATTACGTCATCCTACACTCAGAGTTGTCTGCATGATTGCCAAGTGTTGAGGAAGGTGAAACGTGCAAGTAACCTTTCTTCACCGACGTGATAATGATTAACCAATCCAGAGGAGAGAGAAGAAAATGACCGTTGGATCTCATCAGCTATAAAAGGAAGATGAAGCATCCTCATTTAATGCGAATCATCAAGCGAAAAATACGAATCACATCTTTCTAAGAAAAGCGATAAGTTAGAGAGATAAACCTTTACGATCCAAAACCGGTCTGTCATAAACCGGAAGCTTTCTGTGTCTTGTTGTGTTGAGTTATTGTATTACATCAAAGAGTGAGTTGGTGTAACCGGCGAGTAGCGAGTTGGGCTCGACCGGCAGTGTTGTTGTAACTATAAAAGTTAGTGGAGATCCTTCTCATAACCTGAGAAGAAGGGGTGACGTAGGAGGGTTTGCTCCGAACATCCATAAAAAATCCTGTCTCGTGTCTTTTCCTTCGTTTCATTACTTACTCAATTAACCTAACCTCAAACCAAATTAATCGTACTCCGTAAACCGGTCCACTCATATCTCTAAAACCAACTCCTTCTAAAAACATCATCTAAGTCGCATACGTTGCTTCAAACTGAAACAGACATTTCCGCCCTTGAACCCGGTTTAAGAGTCTGTGACAGTTTGTGTAGTGCTGAGAACGGTTATAGTCTCTAACCAGACTATCACCAAAGTGTTGTGTGTGTTGTAAGCGGCCACCCTTCTAGAAACCAGAAACACCCCGGTCCTCCAAGGGCGTCCCCGATCCTAACAAGTGGTATTAGAGCGAGGACCTTAGCACTCAAGCAACCGAAGAAGATGGGAAGCATGATCCACAGCGACAAGCCGCCAATGCTAAACAGCGAAGCGTTTAGTAGTTGGAAGAAACAGATGTATCTACATCTGATTACGTTAGATGATGAGATGAGCCGAGTCCTGAAAGAGGGACCGATCAAGATCAACAAGGAGGCAGATCAATGGTCAAATGAAGATCGAAGACGGAGTAACCTGGACAACCATTGCATGAGGCACATCTACAAGGCTATAGATGATAACACCTTGAACAAGATATCAGACTGTGATAGTGCAAAGGAAGCCTGGGAAACGATCATTCAGATCCATGAGGGAAACGAAAGAACAAAGGAGAACAAAATCTTGGTGGCTACACAGAAATATGAAAACATCAGGATGAAATCGGGGGAAAATATGAAGGAATTCAGCAACCGGTTCACCAGTGTGGTCAACGAGTTTCAAACACTCGGAAAGAAGTATGACAACCAAGAAGTAATCATCAAAGCCTTAAGATCACTGCCAAGCACTTGGGATATCAAGACCATGGTGATGAGGGAATCAAGCACCCTCGGGCATATGAAGTTGCATGATGTGTTCGAGGATCTAAAAGCCTACGAGTTCGAGATCAAATCTCGGATCGAAGATGAAGCATCCACATCAACCGCAACCAGAGCTTTGGTGACATCGGCGGAACCGACGGTCCAAGTATCAACCGTTCCGGCTCCAGTCAATAGCACTGATCAGATCACTGAAGATGTGATGGCGATGCGAGCTCAGAAATTTGGGAGATTCATGAAGAAGAGCCAGCCACCATCTAACAACGACTTTAATTATAATCATGTAGACAAATCAAATAAACGATGCTATAACTGTGACGGTTTTGGACATTTCAGGTCAGAATGTAGAAAACCAAGGAGAGACGATAGAAAACCGGAAGGAAACTATCAAGGGAACAACTATCAAGGCAACCAGTACCAGGGAAACAACTACCAGGGAAATAACTACCGGAGAAATGATAACCAACGAAACGACTACCAGAGAAACGATGATCAGCATACAGACGAAGGAAAGGAGATTCAGAAGGCACTCATTGCATCCGACGGTGGAAGCGAGTGGGCGCACTCCGATAATGAAGACAGTGAAGAGAGAGTGACTTGTTTCATGGCAAACGACGAAGAAGTATTTGATTTCTCTTCTGACGAGTTTACCAAAGAAGATTTGATTTCTGCACTCAACGAAATGGTTGCTGAGTTCAGAAACATATCTGCGTACATACTGACTCCAATAGAATCTAAAACCGTAAAATCAAATAATGTATCCGTTAAAACATATGAAACCGAAATGTATGAACTGGATGAACTATTCTCCGATAATGAGAAGACAGCTCAACCGGTAACTGAAACCGATGAACGAGCAATGTACGTCACGGCTGCGTGGGAGAGATCACGTCTAGCTGTAAAACAAATGTGTAATTATAAAAGACACCCTAAATGTAGGTTTGGTATCGGTTACGAACCAAATAAGCAAAACGAATCAAAACAACCTAACGGGATGAAACTCACAAAAGACAACCTTCCATTCATAAAATTTGTCAAGAGTTCAACAACCGAAAATGATTCAAAACCGGAAGAAAAACTTAAGTATGTAAGTCCTACTGAATCAGAAAACTGGCTTCACCCTGAAAGAAGGAAAGCCAACTGGAAACCCAACAAACCAAATAAAACTCGACCTCAAAGAAACTCATCACAACATAAGGCATTCTTGAGCAACAGTCAAGAAGTTAAGCCAAATATTATAAAAACAGATACCGGGAAAGTGATCCGACTTATTCAAGTCTGGATCTTAAAGAGATTAATCAACCATGGACCCAACTGAATGTGGGTACCAAAAAGGTGTAAATAATTTTCTGTTGCAGGTTAGTAGGAGCAACCGGCTGAAGAATTCGGAATGGTACCTGGACAGTGGATGCTCAAGACATATGACCGGAAACGAAGAGCTACTAACCGACATCAAGTATGAAACCAGAGCAATCATAACATTCGGGGACAACTCGAAAAGTAAAACTGTGGGCAAGGGTAAGATTGTCCATGGTAATCTATCCATAAATAATGTATTGCTAGTAGAAGAACTGCATTTTAACTTGTTAAGTATAAGTCAAATGTGTGATGTGGGTTACAAAGTTGAATTTCATAAAAACGCATGTTTAGTTAAGAATCAGGATAATGATATTCTTTTAACCGGTAACCGAATGGGAAATATTTACAAAGTTAATTGGAAAACTGATTTTGAAAAACCTGTGTGTATGTTAGCCGGAAATGATCCAAACTGGCTTTGGCATAAACTGTTAAATCATTTGAATTTCAAAACAATTAACTTCATATGTTCCAAGGAACTAGTTCACGGTTTTCCAAATGTTAAGTTTTCAAAAGATAAAGTATGTGCTGCATGTCAAATGAGCAAACAAGTAAAGTCATCTTTCAAAAGTAAAGGAAACTATCAATCTGAACGATGCTTAGAACTTTTGCATATGGATTTGTTTGGCCCGGTTAAAGTAACTAGTTTAGGAGACATGCATTATACTATGGTAGTTATTGATGATTATTCTAAATTCACTTGGGTAACTTTTCTAGCTTCTAAGAACCAAGCAACTCCAAACCTGATCAAACTGATTTTGAGAATACAAAATGAAAAATCTATTCGAGTAAACAAAATCAGAAGTGATAGAGGAACTGAATTTATAAACAACAATTTAACTACTTTTCTTGATGATTCCGGTATTAGACACGAGTTGTCTAGTGCCAGAACTCCTCAACAAAACGGCCTGGCTGAGAGAAGAAACCGAACTCTCAAGGAAGCCGCAAGGTCAATGATAGCTGATTCGGGTATTGCTCAAAAGTTTTGGGCTGAAGCTATCAATACCGCATGCTACACACAAAACCGATCTTTAGTAACTAAACGATTTTCTAAAACTCCTTTTGAAATTTACTATGATCAAATTCCAAGCGTACGGTATTTTCGAATTTTTGGTAGCAAATGTTTTGTTCACAATAACGGCAAGAATTACTTGACCGCTTTTGATGCTAAATCTGATGAGGGAATAATGTTGGGATATTCAGCTGTGAGTAAAGCCTACAGAATATACAATACTAGGACTTTAACAGTTGAAGAAACCGCACACGTTGTTTTCGATGAATCGGTTGAACGAAACACTGCATTACCCTTCGATCTTCACAACAGAATGGAAAATTTCAATATCTATTCTGATGATGAAGACGAGGTTCCGGTTTTTAGACGATTTGTCAAGGACCAAGCGGTTGATGCTGAAACTCAGCCTGATCAAACTGCTTTACCGCAGAAAGTTGACTCTTTAGTTTCTACTGAAGAAATCGGTCGGTCTGACTCTGTTCAACCTACCGATCAGTCTAACCTTGATCAGCCAACCGAAAGCTTGATAGACACATCTCGGATAAACCTCAGAAGGAACAAAAATCATCCTCTTGAACTAGTAATAGGTAACATATCCTCACCCGTCCGAACTAGGCAACAGAATTTGGATCACTATGAAAACTCAGCTTTCATATCACAAATTGAGCCGAAAAAGGTGGATGAAGCATTGTCAGATCCCGATTGGATCCTAGCAATGCAAGAGGAATTAAACGAGTTTGAGAGAAATAAAGTCTGGTACCTAGTTCCTAGACTGAAAAACAAACCGGTTATAGGAACACGATGGGTATTCAGAAATAAACTCAATGAAGACGGTTTAGTTACGAGGAACAAAACCCGGTTAGTGGCTCAAGGCTATAAACAGGAAGAAGGTATTGATTTTGAAGAATCATTTGCCCCTGTAGCTAGACTTGAGGCCATTAGAATATTTTTAGCATATGCAGCTTATAAAAATTTCAAAGTTTTTCAAATGGATGTTAAGAGTGCGTTTCTAAACGGTAAAGTAAATGAAGAGGTATATGTTAATCAACCTCCAGGTTTCAAAAATCCAGAACACGAAAATCATGTTTACCGGCTGAACAAAGCCCTTTACGGTTTGAAACAAGCTCCAAGAGCTTGGTATGATACATTGACACAATTTCTATTTGATCACAAATTCACAATAGGTTCGGTAGACAAAACACTTTTCAAATTTGAAAGAAAGGAACAAATACTACTTGTTCAGATTTATGTCGATGATATTATATTCGGATCAACCGATCCAAAATTATGTGATACGTTTTCAAAGATGATGACTGACAAATTTCAAATGAGTATGATGGGAGAATTGAGTTTCTTTCTAGGACTTCAGGTTAAGCAGATTGAAGCCGGAACCTTCATAAGCCAACCGAAGTATACAGTCGAACTGTTGAAGAAATTTGGAATGGATACATGCGCTGAAGTGGCTACGCCAATGAGTCCTTCCGTAAAACTGGACAAAGATGATGATGGTCAAGCCGTTGACATCACAACATATCGAGGAATGATCGGATCATTGTTATATTTAACAACCAGCCGACCTGACATTCTGTTTGCGGTTGGAGTAAGCGGAAGATTCCAAGCAAATCCAAAGCAATCACATTATACTGCGGCCAAAATAATTCTAAAATATCTGAAGGGAACTCAAGAATTGGGACTTTGGTATCCAAAAGACTCGAGTTTCAATCTGATAAGCTACTCAAATGCCGATTATGCAGGATGTAAGATCGATAGAAAGAGCACAAGTGGAACCTGCCAGTTCTTAAGTGACCGGTTAGTCACCTGGAGCAGCATGAAACAAACATCTGTTGCAACATCAACCGCAGAGGCAGAGTACATAGCGGCCGGAAGCTGCTGTGCACAACTTCTCTAGATCCAACAGCAACTAAGGGATTTCGGGATAGAAGCCAAGGAATCTCCAATTTTCTGTGACAACACCAGTGCTATAGCGATTACATACAATCCGGTGTTGCACTCAAGAACAAAGCATATTGATATAAGACACCATTTCATCCGGGAGCACGTTCAGGAGAAACACATCCGGCTGGAATACGTCTCGACCGAGCAACAAGTAGCGGATATATTCACAAAACTGCTACAGGAAGCTAAGTTTTCTCACTTTCGAAATAATTTGGGAATTACTAATGTTAATCAACTCATATCATGATTATGCATATTGATTACCTAAGTAACAATGAGAAACCGGGATATGTGTTCAGGGAGAAGCTCTCGCTTCTCAAACCATATTCAAATAGGCCATTGATAATTCAAGAATGCTAACCGGGAGGAAGTCTCCAGTTATGCTCGATTACTTCATAACTTCAAATCACATGTATATACTTACTATACGGTTGAAATAACCAGGTTGAAGTGGATATACTCAATCTAAAGTTGAACAAATGTTGACGTAACTCAATATTTCTTCACAATCGGAACAAAATATCCAGCTAAAACCGGTCATGGAAAACCGCTTAGTACAAATGCATTCTGGTCTGATGGAATGAACTTCTCCGGTTAACTTGGGATGACTAACTGAGTTTTCATACATATTTTGAAAAATGAAGCCTGTAATAAATGAAAACAGTCTACCACAATCGAGATGACGACATGTGTCCATCATCAAGAGAGGGAGACTCACATCTTGTCAACAGATTTTTGTCATCATGAATATCTCGGTAATAATTAGTTTTTGCCTTGGAAATAAACATTATTTACTTCAACAAGTTAAAGCCTATTAAATAACGGATGACATCATCAAGCATGCTTAACCTACTAATCTAGCCGAACCCCTGGATATATAAATCACCCTTAAACCTTCACAAATCTTCACAAAATTACTATTCACAAAAACAGTCTTGAGCTTAAAACTCTCTCTCAAGAACATGAACTCCAACTCTCTAGCAAAAAAGATTCTATTGGCGGATTTTAATTCAATCTACCAATATGAAGACCATGAGGTTAAAGAAATATTATTAGCCGTCGAAAGAAGCGGGCTAAGAGGATTCCTCGAAAACAGATTCATTCTCGACTACCTAGTAGTTGAAGAATTCTTCCAGACCGCAAAGGAAGTGCATCGAGACATAATCGTTGCACAAGTTTACGGTCAGAAATTTTTATTCAGCGAGACGGATTTCGCGGAATACTGCGGTTTTCCCACTGAAGGGTAACCGACTTAACCTACTATCCAGTGACCATGGAAGAAATGTGTCGTCGGTTCTCAAACTCTGACATCCCGGTTAGACCCTGGGGTGCTAAAAGCCAACTCTCCCACAAGTACCAGCTTCTCTGTGAGATTCTGGGAAAGTCCATCTTGGGCAGAGTGAAAAGCTATTATTACACCCAAAGGCTTTTCGAGATGATGATCGCTGTGACGGTTGGGACACCGGTCAACTAGTCCTGGATCATCTTCAGCAATCTGAAGAAGATGCTCCTCTCCAACAAAACCGGCTACGCTCCTCAGCTGAGCGGTTTTTGTGCCAGTCTGGACATCCACTCCGGACCTTTCGTAACCTTCCATCCAAAGCATGTGCTCACTTAAGAGAGAGTACAAGAGCTGGTCGACCGGTGGGAAGCAGTTAAGGCTAAAAGAAATCAAGCGGCCGAATCATCTAACGTTTAGCCTATCTTTCCTTTTGTCTCATTTCTTTTCTTTTCCAAAACCGGTAATTTTGTTGTACTACCGGTTTGGTACCACAATTAATGAAGCTTATTTCCTTCCACTTTAATCTAAAATCTAAAAATCATAAATGATCAAACATTTAATGCGTCATACCAAATCAAATCGAATCACTCTTGGAAACAGAAATCTTCATTTTCAATAAGCATGCCTTATTTGATTCGACAAGACATGTCTTTATTCTCTTGAAAACTCACAAAGCCATTAATGACCAGACATAAACGGTCAGATTTTTCAAATATCCTCATTAAATGAATCCAACCGTTTCAAGCTATAAAAGGGGACTCAATCTTCCATCTTCAAAACATGTTTTCTTCACCATTCTCTCTAAAGCTTGAAAGATCAGAAAATCCCTTCAACCTTTCTCACTCTTCCTCACAATGTCTGCTGAACTCAGAAACACTCTCATCGTCGACTTCGAAGACGTAAAAGATAGTAGATATCATGACTGCATCTTCCAACCGATCATAGAATCGGGGCTTCAATGATTCCTCAAAGGCTCAGACACTATCCTCGTAGAGGAGGTGTGCGAGTTCTTCAATAATGGACACATTCTAGACGATGGTAGCATTCGCACCATCATCGACGGTCAATTTCTTCGGATTACCGAAGATCAATTTGCAAACTTCTTTCACCTTCCAACCGAATGCTTTTCTGACTTCCCAACGCCATTCCTTCCGGCTAAGGAAGACTTCTTCCAGATCTTCTCTTCTTCCATCGTACCGATCAAGGACTTTGGGAAGAAAGAGAAACTTGCTCCTCACTACCAAGTCTTGCATGATTTGGTTCAAAGGTCTATCATGGGCCGAATGCCAAACCAGAACTACAACCGGGAGGCCTTCGACATCATGATAACCATCATCCGCAACTCGTCAATCAACTGGGAAACCTACCTCTTCAACAATCTAAAGTCGCTCATAACCGCTTCAAGGGGAAGGACCAGTTTCGCCCCTCAAATCACCCGGTTTCTAATGGCTCAGCGCCGCTACCTTGAACCCGGTGTTCCAGTCGGACCGTCCAACACCATCACCATATCCATGCTGGACAGATGGATATCGAGGATTGAGGAACGGACACCCGACAACACCGTGAACAAGTGGTTCGACAGAATGGTGGAAGAGGATTGGTTTAAAGAAAACTAAGTTAGTTGTATTTCTTTCCGGTTTCTGGTCATTTTGTTGTACGACCAAAACCGCTTGATGTTAACTTTCTATCATAAAATCTCTAATTTTAAAAGTCTCCGGTTTTCCTTCCATATCTTCCCTTCCGGCCTTTTAAAATCTAATAAACACAAAACCTCATGTTAAACGAAACTTCCGGTTAACAACGCTTCAAGTAAAACCGGAATCTCAAGCAAAACGAAAAATTTGAAAATTTACCGCCCACGGTTTTACCTCCCAAAATTTACCGCCCATTGGTTTTCCGCATTTACCGCCGAAAGTTACTGTAGTAACTTTTGGAGGGAAAGTTGGCGCCAAAACACTATCAAGTGACGGTTCGTCTTCCAACCGTTTGGAACCGTCGTCCATATAAGTTAAAATCAGCCCATTCGACACATACGCTTTCTCTCTCTAAAATTTTCTGATCTTCAAAGGCATCCTAAACTTCCGATCATCATCGTTCTTCATCTTTTCTTCTCAAAATCTACCATGGCTCTAGGCAAAGCACCCTTCCAATGGATGTTGCAGGTGGATTTCGCAGACATTGATGAACATGCTGGAGATAAAAACAAGGTTGTTCTTCAATCTCTAAGAGATTCGGGGTTGGAGGAGTTCCTATCTGGTCCATTCATTGTATATCCAACGACGGTAATGGAGTTTCTGGCGACGGCGACACTAACAAAGAGGAAGGTCTCCGCCACCGTCAACGGCAAGGAAATTCTGATCACCGAGGAGCTATTTTCTGAAGCCCTCGGTTTGCCCAACACCGGTTTGGATCTCAAAACCGACCTAACCGATGCAGAGTCTAATGCTGTCCGGTTGGTGATATCGGCTAAAGATCAAGATCTGGTGATTCACTCAAGCCGGAAGAACAAGCTGAAACCGGAGTTCAAGTGACTGCTGAACATCATCGCTCGTTCAATTCAGGGAAGAGGAAGTAACTTCGATAACCTGACGAAACTTAAACTCAAAATGATGATGGCCATTATCCGCGGTGACAAGGTAGATTGGTGAGCCGTCATCTTCGAAGAATTCTGTGAGATGGTGATTCAGAAGGATGGCCGGGTTCAGGCCTTCGCAATGCAGATTGTCAATATTCTCAAGTTTCTCAAGTTAGATCTTGGTGAAGGTGAACCGCTCCCACCCAACAATATTCTCAACTCCGAGTCGATGATTGAGAAGCCCGACAAAGCGGTTAAACCGAAGTCCTCCAGAACGAAGTCTTCCAAGGGGACCAGTTCTTCCGTTCCGGCTGAAGAATGTTCAAAACAAAAGAAACCGAAGAGAAAGGCGGTTGGAACCGAAGCCGCACAAGAAACGAAGGGGAGGAAGAAGTCCTCTGCAAAGAAGAGCTCCAACAAGCCGGAGGACTTCGAGAAAACCCTTTCCTCGGATAATCCACCAGAGAGAACCGGAGACATCTTCCAACCCATCCCCATCAATACCGTTCGTCCTATTCCTGTTCACTCTAACTCACCAGGGCAAACTGAACCCTCGGGGAGTCTCAAAACCGAGTCAGCATCAAAGAAGGAAGCAGAGGTAAGTATCAACTCTGAAAACTCCAAGTCCCCAAGAAAAAGGATCGAAGAGGTAATAGCCGACGTAGGCTTAAATACCTCTGAAATTATTGTGGACGTAGTCCAAAACATTGCAAGGGAAACCGAAGACGATGTGTAAAGTCATCGTAAGTCAGTTGATCAGGTTGAGATACCCGATCAAAGTGAACCTCAACCGGTAGAAGAAACGGCCAAAACCGCAAACATTACTTCTCCGGCTCAGGAGGGTAACTCTGAAGAACAGGAACCATCCGGTTCCACAGGGAACAAGTCAGTTCCAGATGTCACAGCAAACCGATCGGCTCAAGATGGGCCAACCGATTCATCACTCATACCTGAAGGGTCAGCTCAAGTTCACAAAGGAAAAGAGGTCTTTATTGAAGATTCGACAGCGACGGGATAAGGTACTCTACAAACCGGCTCCCAACCAGAAATCTTAACCGGGGACACGGCCACTCTTTCAGCAGAACAAGAGGAAGAATTGTTCGAGGGGCTCATCAGGGATATGAACAAAAGTGCTAGTATTATGATTTCACCATACCTCCTATGGGTACAGCTTCGTTGTGAGACAAAGCTGTCGGATATGGTTCAAGGGATGAGCGGCAACAAACATTGGGATAAACTCATAAAATTAAAAGAAATGGCCTCAAGATGGCACACACCAATCTTATTCAACCCGCTTTCAGCAAAACCGCGGTAATTCGCGAATACGCTCGGTTGCAAGTAGTTGAGGATGCATTAAAGAAAGTAGAAGGAGCAACGCTAACTCCGATTGAAATGAAAATGTCTGAACGGTTTCATCCGGTGCGGGAAAAGCTCCTGCAAAGCCTTGACCATCTTGATGCACAATGGAGAAACGGCTGCCGACACCAACTTAGCAATGCCGACCTATATAAGAGTAAGCCCTTCTTTGTTGCCGGGGAGACGTCTAGAACAGCGGAAAACCGGGAACGAGATCCTCCTCAAAATGCTAAGGCTCCGGAACTGGATCAGATAAAACATGCGGTAATCGACACCATTGAGTCATGTCTTGGAAATTACAAAACTGCAACCGATGAGAGGATTGCAACAACTGAAGCGAATTTGTCAAACACTATACGGGGATCTGTTCAAACCGAAATAGCCAACACCGTTCAAACATCTATCAAATCCATGATAGATGAGGCTGTGCAAACCTCCGTCAAATCCTTGATCGCAGAATCCATCCAAACCGCAACCGCTCCTCTGGTAGATATGTTGCAGGCAATGGCTATTCAAATTGGGGAGTTGTCCAAACTCCAAGTAAGCAAGACTCAAAAGCAAATCGAGTCTGATGCCGAAACCGCTAAGAGGCTGCAAGACGAAGAAAGGGAAAGGGAACGGTTGCAGAAGGAAATTGAAGAGAAAGACCACGAGTTTGCCCAGAAATGCAATGAAGAAGAACAGGCAGCTATCCAAGAATCCACACCGGCTCAACCGTCTCACGCTATGAAAACACGAAACAAGAAGAAACGGAAGGCGGTTGCGGAGGTAATAAAGCGGGCAGAACAAAGCAGCCAAAGAATAATTGTACCGGTCGGGCTGAACGTGCAACCTATTGCTGATGAAGAAGAAGATGAAGAAGAAGAGGATATCGAAGAACTTAATCGGCGCAAGAAGAGGACACTTGAAAGGTCAACCGCAACTCCAAGCTCCAGACCAATTGTTGCTCAACCGCCTCATCAACCAAAACCAGTCTGTACCGGTTTTGGATTCGGCAAAAAGACTCCCGGCATCTCAAGTGTGTGGGCCGGATTTCAGATTGACGCTGAAAGACGCGACAGGGAGTGGAAGGCAAAGGAAGAGGAAGAAAGAAGGCGGCTTGAAAAAGAACTGGAGAAAGAACTTGAAAAGGGGGGACCATCCAAGCCTTAGTCTCTTTTTCTTTCCTTAAAAACAACTTATGTTTAACTTTGTTTCAGAACTTAGTCGTTTTATCATACTTTTGAATTTATTAGTCTCCACATACCTTTTTGAAAAACTCAAACACATGTTTTTGAAAATTTTCTTCAAACAGAAAATAATTAAAAGGGAGAAATCGCTAAACAAGTTTTTCAAACCGGCCACACATTACAAGTTTTGAATATTTATTCTAAATAATCAAAAAGGGAGAAATTGATAAGAAAAATTAAGAAAGTTAATTTTCAAACCGGCCACACATTACAAGTTTTGAATATTTATTCTAAATAATCAAAAAGGGGGAAATTGATAAGAAAAATTAAGAAAGTTAATTTTTGAACCGACAACACATTACAAGTTTTGAATATTTATTCTAAATAATCAAAAAGGGAGAAATTGATGAGAAAAATTAAGTAAAGTTAATTTTTGGAACCGGCTAGAAAAAAAACTAAACAGTTGTTAACTTTCATGTGCAGGTGGAGGCCAAATCGTATGAACCGACTGGAGCCTCATAAACCGGTGGAGGCCAAATCGTATGAACCGGCTGGAGCCTCATAAACCGGTTGCTGAAATACTTCAAAGAAACCAGTTCCAAGTGATCAAGTCAAAGATTAGAGGAACCGGTTTCCACTCTCTCAAGTGACCGGCCAGCAAAGACAAAAGTTCACATACCAGTCGGATCATATTGCACAAGAGACAAAACCGGAAACTTCAACGTACAAGAGTGACGTAACATGACGAAATAGACGTGTCCCGAAGGAATAAAAGAAGATCAGATCCGATCGAAAGCATGCGAGGAAAGCAATGATGCTTTACTGATCCAAAGTTGACAACTTGAGGTGCATGCCCGATACGTGTCCAAATCTGAAAACCGATTACGTCATCCTACACTCAGAGTTGTCTGCATGATTGCCAAGTGTTAAGGAAGGTGAAACGTGCAAGTAACCTTTCTGCACCGGCGTGATAATGATCAACCAATCCAGAGGAGAGAGAAGAAAATGACCGTTGGATCTCATCAGCTATAAAAGGAAGATGAAGCATCCTCATTTAATGCGAATCATCAAGCGAAAAATACGAATCACATCTTTCTAAGAAAAGCGATAAGTTAGAGAGATAAACCTTTACGATCCAAAACTGGTCTGTCATAAATCGGAAGCTTTCTGTGTCTTGTTGTGTTGAGTTATTGTATTACATCAAAGAGTGATTTGGTGTAACCGGCGAGTAGCGAGTTGGGCTCGACCGACAGTGTTGTTGTAACTATAAAAGTTAGTGGAGATCCTTCTCATAACCTGAGAAGAAGGGGTGACGTAGGAGGGTTTGCTCCGAACATCCATAAAAAATCCTGTCTCGTGTCTTTTCCTTCGTTCCATTACTTACTCAATTAACCTAACCTCAAACCAAATTAATCGTACTCCGTAAACTGGTCCACTCATATCTCTAAAACCGACTCCTTCTAAAACATCATCTAAGTCGCATACGTTGCTTCAAACTGAAACAGACATTTCCGCCCTTGAACCCGGTTCAAGAGTCTGTGATAGTTTGTGTAGTGCTGAGAACGGTTATAGTCTCTAACCGGACTATCACCAAAGTGCTGTGTGTGTTGTAAGCGGCCACCCTTCTAGAAACCGGAAACACCCCGGTCCTCCAAGGGCGTCCTCGATCCTAACACTATTGGATTCATGTCTGTTATCGAATTTAATTCGCCCTACTTCAAAACCAAGGCTCACTGCCTTATTCAAGATTAAATTGTCTTCTTCTACACTTGATTTTTTAATTTCACAAAACCCAAGATTTTCTAGTTCATCTTCAAGATCTTCTTTATTGCTTGTTGATTTTTCAATATTTTTTTGTCCAGGATTTTCTTGTTCATTATCTCGAAAGGTGGCTCTGAGCCCATGGATCGGGTCATTTCGAATTCTGATGACATTGCATTTTTGGTTCTTGCTTGTATTCCTAAAATTGTGAAGAGTGGACTCACGACCTATTGGAGTGCCATCAGACCCAATTTTGATTGTTTCAGCCAAGTATTCTCCGTCCCATAGATCTTTGAACTCTAGAAACTTTAGAACCAGAACATTTTTCATCAGCACCGATAGTAGCAAGTTCAGGACTAGGCTTAACATGGTCAATATGGCTAGGTACGATAGCATTATGAGAAGCTCTAGGACTGGTGTGACTATGTCCAGCTTTATTAGGACCGATATCCTGACCAGGATCGACGTTTTGAATAGGACCTATTCTTGAGAAAACAGAATCCCTAGGACCGGTGCCCTGAACATGACCGATAGGATTAGAGTTAGTAGGGCCAACTTGTACCTTTACCCACTTCATTCTTTTTCCTATCTTCTTCCTTACCCTTATTTGTTCTTTCTTTGTGTTGCCCATCCTATCATTATCAGTGTGTTCATTGATGTTAAGTTCAGACCTGTTCACATTTCTCTCAACTTGAGCCTGGTTAGAGTCATTGATACCGCCTTCCCGAGCATTGTTATTGGCTTTCGATTTTAGATTATTATTGACTGGACATTTATTCATAGCGTGTGTGAAGGTGCTACACCATACACATCGATTTGGTTTCATTCGTATTGTACTCCAATGTCAAATAAATTTCCCAGCCTATCTTTAAGTTCAAGCTTAATTGGAAGAGAGCTACTTGGATGGATTTCGACACTAACTCTGGCCACAGGTGCACACTTGTAGCCTTCCATTGCTGGGTCAAACATAAGTGGTTTGCCTATAATGCTTGAAATATATGTCAAGCCCATTGGGTTGCACAGATGTGGTGGAACATTCTTGAGATTCACCCAGATTTGTTCAAGTTCAGGTGGTCTATGATTAGTATTAAGTTCCTCGCTCCACTTGTACAACTTGAATCCTTTTCTTTTGATAAAGGTATATTCTCTCTCTATTATCGGCTTTATTTCGCTTTCATTCCTAAAGGATAGCAAGTAGAATCCGTGATCATTGATTGTGATCCTCTCCAGACCAGAGGATTACCATTGACCCATCAACGTTATTTTAACCTTAGCAAATGGTGCCTTCATGTTGCCCATAAAGTGACCAACTATGACAAACTCCCATGCCTTTATGCATTTTTCTTAAATTTCTGGTGGGAGCTCAAACCGGTGCGGATGATCAAGTGTAATTACCTTTGGATATAAGGTGTCTATTTGGAATTTTCCCTTTTCTGGATCGTTCATGGAATTTCCATTCCACACCTTTCCTTCTTGCCAGATTTTGTTTGGGTTGCTCATAATTGTATACACCTTTGTTTTATTACATTTAGAAATTTCCTTCATGGCGTCAACTGTCCACTTGATCACTTCATCATATTGGTCTTTGTTGAAGAGATTCCAATTCTTTAGATAATGACTATTGAACTGAGCATTTAATTGATCATTTCTTTTTTGGGACATCGTAATCTCTTGTTTATTAACTTGGAAAAATAGCTTCTTCATCTGGTTTCTCAGTCCTGCCAAATTTGCTATTTCGTTTTTCCTCATTGACCACGTTGGACCAGCAGTAGAATCCTTGTTATCAGTCTGAGTATTTTCTTTGTCTGGAATTGCAGCAGTAGGAGGAGCTGAGGAGATGACTGTTTCAGGGTTGCTATCTTTCTTGACTTGTTTGTTCTTTTTGGCCCATCTAACCCTTGTATTTCCCACAAAATCGTTTCCTTCAATTGTTTCAATCTTCTTTAGAATATCCCCTTTAGTACTCTTCTCTTGTGTGCCATTTTCCCTCTTTTGAATGCTATCAATTGGAATTTTAGGATCTAGATTAACGTGTGGAGAAAATGCACCCATGTTCAATATCTTAGTGTTAGCCTTGGGTGTCACAATTTCCTTGGGATTTACTTCAGCATTTTTCTTGGAACTTGAGTTATTTGCCTTCATGTTTTTCATTTCTTTGATTTTCGATCCATTCTTACCCTTCTTAGCTGTTTTAGAACTATTCGTTCATGTTACTTGACCGATCCTTTCAATTTCAGCACTTGTTTTGGAAGAACTATGCCCCTTTACTTTTGGTTTGATCTTTGCTGCTGACATCTTTTTAATGGAATTATGATATTCAAGGTCACATATTATTGTCTCATCATAGTCGGTGCTATCGTCTGATTCCAAATCAACATCCATGCTTTAGTTCTTTTGATTCGACTGGTGGCTCATAACTTTGATTGTAGAGTTATCATCTTGTCGATTAAGACCGGAAGAGGCAACAATTGTATGACCATAAATGTAAGTAGCACTAGGGCTTATGTGAGCAACCAAATTATTTTTTTCAAACCCAGTCAAGAGAAAACCGTTGGCTAACCCCTTATCAAACTCAACCAAGCAAAAACCGTTGGCTAACCCCTTATTAGACTCAGCCAAGCGAAAACCGTTGGCTAATTCTTCCAGTTTCATACATTCTTCACCTCTTATACACTGACTTATATTCTGACCCAACTTATTTGTAGCTTCCATGAGATCCATACCCAGACCCATATTTTCAAACAGATTGTCATTCATGGTGCAATCAACCAACGAATCAATATAATTCCCAGCCAAGCTTTTACCATTGACTATACCAATCAAGTTCAGTTCATCATCCTTTAGATCTATTTTATTAAGCTTTTCTGATTTATCTGAATTTATTTCCTTGACCAACTCCAACTCAGATCCAATTTCTTTAGTGTTTCTAGATTCTATTAGATTATGTCCTTCAACAGTTTCAGCTAGATGTGTAGGTTGTTTAGAATATCCTGCAATATTAGCCTCAATTTCAGAATCCTGGGTGCATTTAGTGTCTTTTGTCCAACCTTTTTCTAGCATAGTCCCTAGTTCGGTTGTATGACTTTTCATCTGATCCTTAGTAAAGCAGGTAGACTTAGTATTCTGATAATCAATGGAACCCAAGACTTTCAGTTTTGCAAGATTTCACATTACAGAACAAGATTCTGAAATTATGTCATTCTTTGGACCCAATGGACTCTGAGCAGTTGATATCTCTAACTCTATAGAAGTAATTTCAATAAGACCCATTTTGCCCATTTCAACATCCTCTCTAATAGGACCGGTAAACTCTATTTTCTGATCTTTCTCTACAACTAAATAACCCAAACTGTCATGTTTTTATGTTTCTGAAACTAATCCCAACCTTGTAATATTCTTTGAACCTACTGATTCTCGACCACTAGTTTTATTCAGCCCTGTCATATTTACCTCAATAAGAACCCCAATATCAACTTCAGTAGGATCATTCAAAACAGACATAGATCTCAGCTTAATGTTTTCACCCGATGCAGAAACAGACCCTAACATTGAGATTTCAATAGGATCCGATAAACCTGTACAATTTATGCCATTTTCCTGCATTACCTTAGAGACCTTTTGACAGATTATTTCCAACTTTGGGATCGGATTTTCAACATAAACAACCCGATTGTCATCAGTTTCATCCAGGCAAGATTTCAAATCCAATTTCCCAACAGAATGACCAGTCAGATCTAGGGTACCAACTAGAGACCTTAACGGTTCATTCTGTGCAACAATTCCAATAACAACAGATATTTCTGGAATTAAAGTCCTATCATTTCTATATGCAATACTATCTTTTCCTATCAATTCAGTCATATCATTTCTATAATGAACATGCATATCATTACAATATGAATCCCCAATAGAACTATTCTCATATAATTCATCAGCATGTGGATAAGAACTCATACCCGATGATGTATTTGGCAAAGAATCAATAGGCGCATCTTTTCCATTTCTTAGAACTACATCCATGATTTCTAGCTTCTACTTCCTGGGATTGTTAAGAGACATGCGAGTTCGTCTATCAGACCTAGCCTTGTAGTTTGTCGACGACCCCTTCAGCACCTTCTTAGGATCATCAGGGAGGACTTGAACGACGCCCCTTGCTCGAGTAACAACACTAGATGGGCGCGTACCATTCATTGGAAAGATCAAGCACAAACTGCCTAATCTTCAAAGAAGCCACAGAGGTTGGAATTCTGTAGTAAATGGTGGGCGCAAACAACACGATTGGAAACCAATCGCACCGGAATAGGGGCTTGAAGATAATTGCTCAAACAAGAAAGGGTTTAAGAAATTTTGGAATGGTCTGTAACTCGAAAGCTTCCTCCAGACCGAACACTTGATTCAAACGGCG
This sequence comes from Impatiens glandulifera, assembly GCF_907164915.1. NCBI lineage: Eukaryota > Viridiplantae > Streptophyta > Magnoliopsida > Ericales > Balsaminaceae > Impatiens > Impatiens glandulifera. The sequence goes on along the minus strand of NC_061862.1, from coordinate 41,523,397 downwards.
AGAAAGAAGTTCAATGGAGACCTACCCGCACCTCGCGGTGTGGTTTGATGTCCCGACCGAGGTCCGAACTAACCTGTAAGCGAAAAGTGAGGAGAGGAGGTCTATAGAAGGGGGTTTTGACGAAATGCTCCGATCGACGGTAGGAGAAGATGACCGCGACCGTTCCTTGCACAACAGAACACGTTCCACAGGGCACACGACAACCAATCGAAGGTGCTATAGGATGGCGTCCGACTTCCAATGTAGAAGCGCGGTCGCAGCGAGAATCTGTGTCATTTGTGTCGTTTGTGTCGTTCGTGTCGATCGTGCCGATTGTGCCGATCGTGTCGATTGTGCCGATCGTGTCGATTGTGCCGATCGTGTCGATCGTTGGTAATTTTATTTACCATATTTGATGAACTATTTAGAAAAGAAAATTATATTTATAATACTTAATGGATTATTAGTTCACAAATTGATTTGTCACAAAACTTATTATAGATAATGAGATATTAACTATATAATAAAAAACTCATTATAAAAAAGATAATAATTTAATTATTAATAAAACTAAATATTGATATTATTTTTTTATTAATAAACAAATATTTCATATAATATAATTAACAACCCATTAAACATTCATCACGAGTACTAGAACATCTTCCACTAGTGCAACCAGGTCTTCTGCAACAACTATATTGATTTGTTGTCTCATGTTTATTATCTGAAATTTATTATGCAAAATATTAAAGATAATAAATACAAATATATATATGTTTTTAAAAAAACGGTTTAACACAATTTCATTAAAAAGCTCAAAAGTGGGAGGGGTCAATAATCAAAACTAGACAAACCCTAGTTTTGATTATAAGATGACAAACAAAAGACCCAAAATTTTTTGAATGGTGGCAATCAAATCACATTAAAAAATAAAGATTAAAATGAACATAGACTACAATCTAGCTATCCCAACCTATGTTGTCTCCATATCCGCCTTTTGACCATATTGCCTTCTTCTACGTCTCAATCTTCTCGCGTTCTTCATGAAGAGAGATTGAATTGAAGCAGATGATGATGTCTGTCTGCTCTTATTGTTTAATATTCCTCCATATGAACTCGTACTAACATAATAAAATGTACTATTTTTCAGGATTTTAAGGTTTTTGTCAATATTTTCCTCTGCTTCAGTTTTCCGTGTTTGAGGATCAACAACCTTAGTTTCCTTCTCCTCTATTCTATCGTTTATTTCATCTTCTGTATTTTCCTCATCCTTGCATTTAGGTTTATCTTCTTCAGAATCCCCTGTTTCATCAATTTCCATTCCTTTATTACTTCCCTCTTCTTGAGTTTGATTTCCTTTTGTTCCTTCACCCGAATTCTGAACATTTTTCCCTTTGGCATTGCTTTCTTTTACTGCTTGTTTTTCTACAACTGTTTCATTTGTACTAGGAAGCTTTTGTTGTTTGACTTCTTCATTCTGTATTTGTTGTTCCTGGTTTTCTTTCTAGTTGGCCATTAATTTAGGGCATCTCATTATAGAATGTTTAAAGGTATTGCGTTCACGCATCTGTACAGTCGCCATTCATAGTGTATGCCCATCTTGTTAGCATTTCCCTTTCGATCCACTACTATAATTTCGTTGGGGAGAACGCTTTTGGTTGAACTTCAACGCTCATCCTAGCATATGTGAGATTTTTGCTTTCCTTAGTGATTTTGTCCATGTATAGCGGGTTTCCTAGAAGGCTAACAAACTGGCTTAAGGCTTCCGTGTTATACATATGAGGAGGGATATTTCGCAACTTGAACCAAATTTGCACTATTTCTTTTGGAATACTATCATAACTCGTACCCTCCTTCCATTTTTCGAGCTTCATGCAATATTTCCCCACGTGTGTATGTCCCAACTCTAAAATTTTCTCAAGATTATCCCCTTAATTGAATTTCAAGAAATATATGTCGTGACTTTTAGATGTGACCTTCATTAGACCTTCTTTTCCCCATTGCTTCATGAGTTCTTCTTTGGTGGCATCAAAAGTGATAGGTTTTTTCCAATATAATATTGCACTATCACTTGTTCCCATGATCAAACACATTTTTCTTCCACGTCTGATGGTAGCTTGAACTCAAAGGAATTTTTGAGTTTTTCCACTTTTGTTTTGAATGCACCTAAGAAAATCCGTCCATTTTCTGGGATTTTGTTTTCACTTTCTTTTGCTAAGTTTTGACCCTGCTTTGTGTCTAGATTCTTCTACCAGACTTGATCAGCCTAACAATTTGGGTACTTCTTCAGAGTATAAACCTTTGTCTTGGTACATTTTGCCAACTATTTCATTGTGTTGACAGAACAACTAACAATAATGTCATATTCCTCTTTTTTAGAAGGTTCCAATCTTGGAGGTAGTGCAGATTTAATTGAATAGTGTTTTGCTGAGCCATTTCTTTGTTATGAATCATTTCTCCATTCTTAGTTTGCATCAGCATCCTTAAAATTTGGTTTCTCAGCTCTTTGAGGTTTGCTCTCTCATTAAAACCAACCCTCCATTTTCCTTTTGCCTTCTCTTCAGTTTCCCCTGTTTCCCCTGCTTTCTTGTTTACTGCATTATTCTGACATTTGTTTCCAACCCTGATTTCTTCTAGACCAACACTATTTCCTTTTGTTCCCCTGTACTTTCCCTTCTTCTTACTGGTCGACTTTGTTTTATTTTGCTTTCCTTTTTTCCTTTGTGACTTACCAGTTTTATCGGATTGATTCTGATTCCCAAAAGAATCAGCAAAAAATTCATTTGAGAAAGTTTGTTTATTTGTGCAATCAATATGTATTTCATTTTTGCTCTTATCTCCGTTGATATTCATCTTAACAAAATTATCCAAGGCTATAGTGGAAGAAGGCATACTTGGAGCTTTTCCAGAGTTAACATTTATGCTCTTGCTCACGAATTCATGGGAGCCATCTTATCCGTCTTTATCCAGAGTGTCTTTGTTTTTATGAGATGTAATGGGGTATGTGCCCCTATTTCCTTCTTGTTGGTTATCTACATCTTGGTCTTTCTTCGGGTGAGTGGAGCAGGAATTTGATACCTCAGGTGCCTGTTTAAGAGAATTTGCCAGGCTTGAGCCAAAGGTTGACAAAGAAGAAAAATTCCCTATTGCATAAACTTTCATGTTTCCTGATTCGAAATGACAAAAGCAGACAGATTCAAACAACGGCTTTTATCGCGATGCGCGATTAGAACGGTTGAAACCCTAGCGGCGCTTGTGAATGATCCAACTGGGGTTTCCGCGACACTACCGATTGTGGCGATCGTGTCGTTTGTGCCGATCTTGACTTCAATTGTGCGGTATTGACTGTGTCGCTCGTGCCGCGGAGAATACAACGAAGCGCGATCCGTACGATTGAAACCCTAATAGCGCTTGCGAAACAGGGGATTCCGTGGCTATGTCGATCGTGTCGTTTTTGTGAATCGTGTCGTTCGTGACGATCATGCCGTTCGTGTCGATCATGCCGTCGATTGTGTTGTCTCAACCGTGCTGATCGTGTCGTCGATTGTGATGTGCCAACCGTGCCGATCATATCTCTAGAGCTTTTCTATCGCATGTGACTAATTTTTTTTTACACAAATATATATTGTTTATAAGTATAAGTAAAGTAATAATATTTTATCTTGTATTTTTTGTTTGAGAATATTTATCTTATTACATTGAATAATACTTTTGAAAGTAATCACTACAATAATAATAAAAATAGTTATCTTTAATAAATTATATAATTTAAATATTCATATATTTATATATACCAACAAAAAGAAAGCAAACAAATGCCGACACAAATCTTCTTTGCATTTTGAATAAATATTTAATTTTTTTTTGCTTGGTTAGAGATGATATATTTTATACCAACTATCATCATCTACCACACGCTTTATAATAATATAAATTTAGTATTACTTAAATAATAATATAAATTAGTTATTAAAATCTTGTAAATTATGATAATAAAATCATTTATTAAAAATAATTTTCTATGTAGAGCTTTATTATGTTAATTTAATCTGTATATGTTAATAATTTAAAATAAAATTTTTAGTAAATATAACAATAATTGAAATTTGTCCTAACTTTCTCACTAATTATAAAGATATTGTACATGAAATAGATAAATGTTAATCAAACTGTACATGAAAAATTATTTTTAATACATGATTTTATTACCAAAATTTATAAGATTTTAATACCTAATTTATATTATTATTTAAGTTTCTAACTAAGGGTTAAAATATGAAATTAAACTTATTTACTCTAAATTTTAAACATAAATATAATTTAGTTATTTTATTTTTAATTATTATACTTAATACCTTTCTTAAATTTGGTATTTAATAAATTATAATAAATTAATAGTTGTATTAATATTAAATTGTAAGTATTATAATATTATTAATGAATAAAATATGAAAATGATCCGTTTCTAAAATTTATTAATAAAATTTTTAAAGTTTAAATTTTAAATATAAATTATTAAAATTTTGAAAAGAATCTTTTAGAATGGGAATAATAATTATAGTGATATTTATAAAATAAATGGTATTATTATTATAAAAATAAATAAATTAGAATGTATTATGTTGCATAGACTACATAAATTGATCTAAAAAAATAATTATTAATTGTTTTAAGTATGATAATTAATATTGAGAAATCAAACATTTGATTTTCCAAAATAAAAACAATGATAGTATAGTTGGTTCTCTCTCACATAATTAATATATTAACTATATACAATAACCTTAATAATTAAGAAGAAAATAATTTAATTATCAATAAAAACTAAATATTAGATAAAATTTATTTATTTGATTAATTTTTATATATTAGAATGCAATTACAATTAATATTTCTAACGTCTTTTAAATTAACTTTCAGAAAAATGTTTAAAACTCGTTAGATTAAACCTCATAACTTACTTTTTCTCTTGAATTTTGAGTGAAATAAGGAAATAAAATGGTAGGATAAACTAAATTTTATTTTTATTTTGTCGATTAAACTAATTTGACATGGAGGAATTGACACTTAATTTACCCATTGAATCTAGGAAAAAATATGTTTTTGATATTATGTTTTTTTTGTTTGTATGGGGTTGGTTTTGATTACACGTGAGAAAAAAACATAAGAGTTATTCCTAACGTGTCCATCCAAAAATATTGTCTCTAATCAATTGATCATTTTTAAAACATGATTTCCCACTTTTATTATTCATCATCAAAATCTTATCAATTATCTGTAAAAACTTAATTTATATTATACATCTAAGGATTTAACTAATATATCCCTAAATAAACATGGGTCTAGATTCATCGTGATACTAATAAGAATTAAAATAAAAAATGTAAAAATACTTTCATAAAATTTGATATATTTAATCAACTAATAAGCTCATATTTTAGATTTTTAAATTTGTTACACAAAAGTTATATGTACAAACAAAGTGAGAAAATAAAAAAAGAGAAAGTTCTTAAAAAAAATATTTAAAAAAATATTTTTATTTTTTTATGTTTAAATAAAAAACAAATAAACTTTAAAATTTACCACACTTTTTATAATATCATTTATATATATAATAATAATTATTAATAATTTATTTTGTATTGTAATAATATAAAATAATATTTTTAGTTTATTCAGCATTAATTTACATGTGTATATATTAAATTTTTAATTAACTTAACACTAATTAGATTTTTTATATGAAATAATACATGTCAATTAAGCTCTTTATGGATAATTATTTTAATAATATTTAATTGATGATTTTATTTCCATATTACACATTTTAATTATATTATTATTTATAATTCTATCTAATTGTTATAATATGAAATTAAATTTTCTTATTTAAAATAAATTTAAGTTTAATTGTTTACTTAATATGAATCTTTTATTTTATATTTAATAATAATAAGAATAATTAATTAATAGTTGAATAAATATAAATTATAAAATAATAAATAAAATTGAATAATTATCATTCCCTTAATTTTGTTAAATTATAATATTTAATGTATAACAATATCCATTTCAAATTAAGGCATTGTAATCCAATTATTGATATTTTTTCTTTGAGGCTTTGTTAAAATTTATTATTAAAACAAATCAAACATAAATTTGAAACAAAATTTATTTAGTTTTTTAAAACAATAATAATAATTTTTTAAGGTGAGTATAACAATAACAATTATATTAATAAAATTATTACAAATAGAGGTTATTGTGTTGCATATACTATAAATTGATATAAAATAATTATTGTTTGTTTTAAATATTCTAAACAATATTGAGAGATACAATATTTGATTATTTTAAATTATAAATGAACTAACACAATGTTTTGTAGTTAGTAATTTTATTTATCATATTTGATGAACTATTTAGAAAACCAAATTATATTTATAATCTACTTAATGGATTATTAGTTGTCTAACAATCACGACATGAAATTCAACCAAGAGGCTAATCTTGAGAAAATTTTAGAGTTGGGACATACACACGTGGGGAAAGAATGCATGAAGCTCGAAAAATGGAAGGAGGATACGAGCTATGACAGTATTCCAAAAGAAACAGTACAAATCTGGTTCAAGTTGCGAAATATCCCTCCCTACATGTACAACGCGGAAGCCTTAAGCCATTTCTCTAGCCTTCTAGGAAACCCGCTATACATGGACAAAATCACTAAGGAAAGCAAAAATCTCACGTATGCTAGGATGAACATTGACGTTCAACCCAGAAGCGTTCTCCTCGACGAAATTAGAGTGGTGGATCGAAAGGGAAATGCTATCAAGATGAGCATACACTATGAATGGCGACCGTACAGATGCGTGAACTGCAATACCTTTAAACATTCTATAGTAAGATGCCCTAAAGTAATGGCCAACCAGAAAGCACACCAGGAAAAAAAATGCAGAATAGAGAAGCCAAACAACAAAAGATTACTAGTACAAATGAAACAGTGGTGGAAAAACAAGCATCAAAAGAAAGCAATGCCAAAGGAAAAGATGTTCAAAATTCGGGTGATAAAAGAAAAGGAAATCAAACTCAAGAAAAGGAAAGTAAGAAAGAAAAGTAAAATGTGGAAGGGAAAGCCAAAGAACCTAAGGAAACAAAAAATGTTGAGAAGGGTAACCCAAAAATAGAGCAGATCCTAACAGAGGCAGGAAACAAAGAACCCGTATGCGAAGGAACTTCCAACTCCTCTTCTAACAAAACGGTTCTGGCCCAAACGCAGATGAGAGGAAGGAAACATCCTAGACTTGTAATTCTATACAAACCACAAATATGGAAGAAAATTGAAGGGAAAAGGACAGGAAGGAATAAGCACGTTGTCAACCTTTCTTCATGAATATAATGACCTGGAATATTAGGGGGCTCAACGATCCCAACAAAAGGAAGGAAGTCAGAAGAATGATTGAAAGACATGAAATCACTATTATGGGTATACTGAAGACGAGAGTAAGGCACAATCAAATCGATACTATCAGTAAAGGCTGTTTTAGTAGTGACTGGTCTTATATTCACAATTCAGATGGGTGTAAAAGCAGGATCTAGGTTAGCTAGAATAATAGCTTAGTTGAGGTCAAAAAGTTATTCGAAAGTAAGCAGGTCATCATGGTGGAGATTGTTAGTAGGATAACAAAGGCGAATTTTTTTTTTGTTGCTATCTATGGAAGCAATGTAGTAGGAGAAAGAAAACAGTTATGGAGAGACCTCAAGAGTAAAGTTAATGATGATGAGCCTTGGATCTTAATGGGTGACTTCAATGTCACCAGATTCATTTAAGAAAGAGAGCCTGAAATGGGGATCACGCTAGACATATTGGACTTCAATGAATGCATCAGAGACATCAACTATATCGAACCTTCTAGTTCAGGTAATCTATTTTCATGGTCAGCTACTAGAGGGTCAGAGGAAATGAGGAAGAGTCGCATTGATCATGGGTTGATCAACGAGAAATGGGCAAATCTCTACCCGAGAAGCCAAATACAGGTTCTTCATCCAGGAATCTCTGATCATTGCCCGTTAAAATTTTTCTGAGAAAGGGAGAAAAGTCTAAAGAGGCCTTTCAAATTCTTTAATTTCTGGATGAAAAACGAAGAATTCAAAAGAGTACTAACGAAATATGAAATACCAATATATACTAGAAAAAGATGTTTAAAGTTTGCGAAAAGCTCAGGATCCTGAAAGGTAAGCTCAACAAGTTTGGCAGGAAAAATTATAGCGGTATATCAAAAAGGGTAGAGGAAGCACGAGTAAAATTGGAGAATATTCAAAGCAAAAGCTTAAGGATGCAGAACCTACCTAATAATCAAGCTGAGGAGAAAGAAGTACTTACAAGTTTTAGAGATCTCTACTCAAAAGAAGAAAGTTTCTACAAGCAAAAGTCTAGAGAAAGTTGGCTTTTTTCGGAGACAAAAATACTGTCTTCTTCTACAGGAAATGCACGGCTCGAAACTTCAGGAACTAAGTCATCAGATTGAAAGATTGTAATGGGAAAATTATTCAGGGAAATGAAGCAGTTCAAAAGGAAGCTATCAGTTATTATAAGGGTCTGATTGGAACAAAACTGAGTAACGAAGGACTCGATGCCAGACTTGGGGTGTTGCAACAGATTGTTCTAAGAAGAATCGACAATGAGGATGTTGTTAAGCTGGTAGCAAGGGTTAGTCAAGAATATATCAAGAATGCTTTATTTACGATGAAAGGAGGTAAAAGTCCAGGGCCAGATTGATACAATGCGAATTTCTTCAAGGAAATCTGGGATATAGTTGGGAAAGATGTAAGCGAGGGGTTCTGGAATTCTTTCAAAATAGGAAAATGCTTAAGCAATGGAACGTTACAGTATCGAATCTGATTCCCAAAATCTCACTTCCGGAAAAAATTCAGGACTTTCGTCCTATTTCATGCTGTAATATAATCTATAAATTCATCTCTAAAATCCTTTCGCAAAGATTTAAAACTGTTATTTCAAAATTAATTAGTTTAGGGCAATCAGCTTTTATTCTTAATCGCTCTATCTCCCATAACATACTTCTTATGCAGAGTTTATTGAAAAGTTATGGGAATAAAACTATTTCTCCGAGAGTGGCTTTCAAAATTGACATTCGAAAAGCTTTTGACTTTATAAGATGGGAATCTATTCATTAATTCCTTTATGTTGTCGTTTTGCCTAACATTTTTATCAAGTAGTTAATGTAGTGTTTTTCGACCTCTCACTTCATTGTTAGTGTGAATGGCATACATAGTGGCTTCTTTAAGGGTGAAAGGGGAGTAAGGCAAGGAGATCCTCTCTCACCTTACCTCTTTGTTCTTATTATGGATATCCTGGACTATATCTTTAAAATTCTCTTAAGGAACCATAAATTCAAATTTCAACCCTACTGTAAGGAACAAGCAATATCACATGTTTGTTTCGCTGATGATCTATTCTTAGTGGCTCACGCAGATGTTGAATCTGTTAGTACAATCAAGAAAGCACTGACAATATTTTCTAGTATTAGTGGTTTATTCATTAATGAAGAAAAAATCCATGCTTTTTATGGAGGAGGAGTGAAAAAGAATTTGAAGAAGAATATATTTAATATCATGGGGATAAAATAAGGAACGCTTCCAGTCAAATATCTTGGAGTCCCCTTATCTGGAAATCAACTTCAAAGCTCACAATTTCGCCCACTTATTGAAAAGGTCAGAAATTCTATCTTAGGTTAGGCTACAAAAAACCTGTCTTATGCAAGAAAAATAAAGCTTGTAAAAAGAGTGACTATGGGAATCATTGGCTATTGGTCTCAACAAATAGTCATTTCAAAAAAAGTTATGGCTAAACTGGATAAGCTGATGAGAGACTTCATCTGGGGTACTCAAGAAAGAGGATGAAAAAAGGTTAAATGGGAAACTGTATGTACCCCAAAGGAAGGAGGGCTTGGCATAAAAAAATTGTGTCATATGGAATCGAGCGCTCACAATCAGACATGTATGGGCCCTTGAGATGAAGGCAAATTCATTATGGGTTCATAGGAGATTCATGAAAGGAGAAGCTAGTATATGGACATGCCAAATCAAAAATGAAATGACATGGTCCTTGAAGAAAATCCTAAGAACTAGAGGAGAGGCATATCAGATGATGAAGTTCAGAATCGGGAATGGAAATGGAATATTATTCTGGCACAATCCATGGTTAGAGAATAATCCCATAATTCTTCGATAGGAATTCCAATGAAAAGAAAATATCTCTTGTATTCAATTAGAGATATTCAAAAAGAAAAATACAGCTCTATTCTTAGGAATATTCCAAAAGGAGTTAGAATTCTAAATCTGATCAATAATATACAATTCAATGGAAACATTGATACAAAGAGTTGGGATACTGTTATGAATGGAAAGTTCATGGAAGGAAAAACATGGGAGATGATTAGAACAAAGGAGGTGGTGGTCGATTGACACAAAGTAGTCTAGTCTTCAAAGGTTATACCTCGAAACCACTTAATTCTTTGGCTTACATTCAAGAAAAGATTGGCGATCAGAGACAGAATTAAGAAGTATATGAATATTCCATATGTCAATTTCCCAATCTGCATAGAAAAAAAGGAAAGCATTGATCACTTGTTTGGGGAGTGCACATTTGTATCCAAGTTGTGGATCAATTTTGATCAGAACATGAATATCACTAAATTTCCAGGTACATGGAACAAAATTATAGAGCTTGTAAAGAAAAGGCTAAGGGAGATAGCTTTTACGCGAATGTTTCAAATGCTTCTTTGAAGCCCCTGGTCTACAATACCTGGATAGAAAGAAAAACAAGAATTCATAGCACGAATAAGAGAATAGAAGGAAAAGTTTGGGATGATATTGTTTTGATTCAATGCTCTCATACATACTAAAAGGATCGACGACACCAATAGAGACAGGGGTCTGGCTATTGATGACGGCTTCGGATAAACAATTTGATAGAAATCATGTTAGGGATTTTATTCACTTTCTATTTTTTACAAACCCTTACAAACTCTTGAACGATTCAAGTGCGGAAAAGTTTGCTCAGGTTTGAAGCTAAGAACCAAAGAAGGAGAAGATGATATAATGTAAATGACACAAAGAGTTGTTTATTGATGTTCAGAGCAAAACTCTCCTACGTCACCCCTTCTTCCAACCACCAGAAGGATTCACTATACTTTTCTTAGAATCAAATATAGTTGCACGACTAGCTCACTGTTGAACAGAACATACTCTGTTCAACTAACAATATATTGAAGAATATCACTCAGTTAGACAATACTTTGATTCTCTCTCTCTTGATGTACACACAATAAAGTAAGAAAGCAATTCGTTCGTTCGTGTATTAGCTTAAATGTTAGCGTTTTTCTTAGTGTCCAGTAGTTCTTCCATTGTCCTTGAGGATCTTTAAATAAAGAGCAGGTACCAACGGTCGAATGTTCTATAATGACACGTGGTGAACTTCCATTAGAAAGCCTCCATAGTACACATGTATAACATACATTGAGCACCATGATCGTGGCCGTACCAATCTGGTAGTGTGCCGAATATTCTTCTAGGATTTTCCTGCAGAAAACAAGTAGTGGGAAGAATATTTGCTTACGTGGCATTGGTTCATTGGTTGCAATTGGCTATCGTACTGATCTGCACGGAATAGTGGAGCAGGAATAGCATACAACTAGTTGATCGTGGGTAGACAGATGCTAGCTTATAGCAACTACTTAAGCATGACATTAGACGTGCTTCAATTAGACTAACAAGTATAATGAAGTTAGACGCCCCCGTCTAATAGCAGGATCCATTAGACCACCTGGTCTAATGGGATTAGATGACATGTCTAATTATGGTTACCCTTCAGACTCATCTAAAAGAGTTAGACTGCACGTCTAATTCTCATTTGTTAGACTGCACGTCTAACTATGCCTATTAAACTTGCACGTCTAACTACGTTTGTTAGACTGCACGTCTAACTACGTATCTGTTAGACTGCATGTCTAACTACATATCTGTTCGAATGCAAGTCTAACTACGCATCTGTTAAACTACACGTCTAACTACGCCTATTAGACTACACGTTTAACTACGTATCTATTAGACTGCATGTCTAACTACACATTTGTTAGACTGCACGTCTAATTGCGTATATGTTAGACTGCACGTTTAACTACGCTTCTGTTAGACTATACGTCTAACTACACATTTGTTAGACTGCACGTCTAACTATGCCTATTAGACTACACGTCTAACTACGTATCTGTTAGACTGTACGTCTAACGAAATACGTCTAATAGCCAATAAGTCTAATGAACCTCATTCAGATTAAGTCTAATTTATCATGTTTTAATGCACCTGCACAAAGACAATTAGACAACTTAGATTTCTTCTTTGAGATTTATACAAACTCATCATCAAAATTCCATTAGTCAGAATACTTTGACCCTTAGTCAAAATAATTTGACTCAACACATACATGGAGGGAAATTTCGATTAATGAAGACAGTAGGAAGCTTCAAATATGCAAAGATGACTTGTTTGTAATTCAATTCTTTGTTTGATGACTTGTTAGTAATTCAATTGTTTTTTATTCTGTTTGTTCTGTAATTCAGTTGTGTAAAACTCATTTGGTTTTTCCAACAAAGCTAGGGTTTGTCTAGCTTTGTTTCTTGAAACTCATTTTCCCTCTTTTGGGTTTTTAATGAAATGGCAATAAGAAGTTTTCCAAAAAAAAACTAATTTATGGAAATATTTTATGTGCAAGTACAATTCAAGAGGCATTAGCAGTAGAGTTGAAGAAGCGCGAGCAAACGTCTCTCTTTAGTAACAGTCTGAAGAAAGTGCAAGCAGACGTTTATCTTCAGTAGTAGAGCTGAAGAAGCGCGAGCAGACGTCTATCTTTAGCAGTAGAGCTGAAGAAGCGTGAGCAAATGTCTATCTTCAATAGTAGAGCTGAAGAAGCTCCATCAGACGTCTCTCTTCAGCAGCAGAGCTGAAGAAGCGCGAGCATACGTCTCTCTTCATTAGTAGTGCTGAAATAAGCGCGAACTAGAGCTGCAAATGAGTCAAGTCGCTCATGAGCCGCTCGCAAGCTGCTCAGTCAAAGCTCGACTTGAGCTTGACTTTGACCGAGTTCGAGTCGAGCTCGAGCCGACTCGTTTATTGTTCGAGTCGAACTCGAGCCCATATAAAGCTTTCTCGATGGCTTGTCGAGCTTTTTCGAGCCTCAAAATAATTAAATATTTTTTATTTATTTAATATTAAAATTTTACACAATATTTTTTTTATTTCCCTCTCTCTTCAAAGCCCAATATGAAAGCCCATAATCCTTAAAGTAAAACCCTAATTTCTAATATATATCATTCATCATATTCTACCGTCACTCTTCATCTCTTCCTTTCTCTTCCTTTTCATCAATATTCTACCGTCACTCTTCTTCTTCATCGGTTACTCTTCATCTTCTTCATAACTCTCAACTCTTCTTCATTCAGTTACTCTTCTTCTTCAATAACTCTTATATCTTCTTCTTTAGTTATTCTTTTTCTTCTTTAGTTATTCTTCTTCTTTGTCACTCTTATCTTTTCTTTTCTTCTCTTTTCTTCTTTAGTTTTTATATACTTCTTATTCAATTTTCACAATTTATTTTACTCTTCTTTTTCTTCTTCTTTCTTCAATCTTCACACCTCATTAATTTACAAAATCCTATTAGTAATTAAATTTGTTTTAACTTATTTTATAGTTATTATTTTTGCTTTTAGATAATTTCTTTATGTATTAGAAGAAATTTATGTTTATATAGATAGAGTTGAATAAATATAAAAAACACTGATTTATGATAAAAAAATGTTAATATATTTTATATATAATAAATGTATATTATAAATAATATTGAAAAAGATAAATAAAGATTAATATATTATATATAATAAAAATAAATATTAGGGATATAATAACTAATATGTTATATATAATATTAAAAAAATTAAAAAAATATATTAATATATATATATATAATAAAGTAAATACTAAGGATGTAATAATGAATATATTGTATATAATATTGAAAAAGATAAAAAAACGTTAATATATTATATATAATAAAAGTATATAATATAAAAAAAATATAAAAAAATTAATCTATTATATATAATTTAATTTTGGTTCAAACTTTCGAGTCGAGTCGAGCTTTTGGGTAATATAGTCGAGTCGAACTCGAGCTCAAATTTATAAGCTCGTTCGAGCTCGAGTTCGAGTCGAGCTAATAAATACTTAATCGAGTCGAGCTCGAGCTCCAACAAGCTTGAGCTCGGCTCGGCTCATTTGCAGCCCTAGCGCGAACAGATGCCTTGCTTCATCAGCCTTCTGAAGAAGCGCGAACAAACGTCTCTCTTCAGAAGCAGTATGAAAAAGTGCGAGCAGAAGTCTCTCTTCAACAGCCTTCTGAAGAAGTGCGAGCAGACATCTTACTTCAACAGCGGTCTGAAGAAGCGTTCGCCTATCTGCATAGCGAACAGTAGATTTCGTTATCAACAGTCTTACTAGTCAACTTAATAGGAAAAGGGTACAATTTCCACATACACAACTATTCTTCTATCCCACACAGTACTATCCAGTACATCACATTCCAACGAATATTCTACACACTACCAACCCACATGCCACGATCCAATGAATATATTCTTGTGTACGATCCCGTACATCTGGTGTACATCTAACGGAAAGCTAACACGTATCTATCAAAAATATTTGACAGTTGCTACGATTCAAAGATAAAAGAGAAGTAGAGTACAACGACGAATCTCTCCATTTCTTGACTCTCAGACTTTCGTGAATTGCTTGATTTCTGGATTTTCTTGATCTCTCTCTAGCTTATCTTTCTAAAGTGTATTATGTAATTCACTAAGTTAAGTTGAGAGATAATTTAATGTACTACATGTGTGTATCATCGGTATTTTAAGTTGAATAGAGGTTGTTTGTTCAACAGAGTGAGTGCTAGGAGTTCAGAACAACCACAGCTACAACTAAGGGTGCTCCTGAGATGAAGGAGAAACCAAGATATGAGTGGACTGCTAAAGATAAGAGGAAGGCTAACCTTGATAATGTGACAAATACATTCTCTATAAGACGCTGGACAAGAACATGTTCAGCAAGATTAAGTCATTCTCCACTACCAAAACATTTGGGAGTGCCTCATGGCAGACGACACTAAGGTATTTGACTTCTCTTCTGACGAGTTCACAAGAGGTGATTTAACTACTGCAATTAATGACATGGTCATTGAGTACAAGAATCTGTCAGACTCTTTTAATGAAATAAATTTGAAAAACAAAACTGGCAGCACTTCTTTATCTCTAAACACTGAATAAGAAGTTTTGAAAATAACTGAGCTCTCATATGAGAATGAGAAGCTCGAGGAAACAATCCAATATTTTTCTATTGAAAACCAAAGACTAAAATACGTGATTAGTTCTTGGACGAAGTCTGGAGAAGCCGTAAAACATCTGATTAGTCAGCAAAGGCCTGCCGGATACAAATCCGGTCTAGGATTTGTTAATGGCAACCCAGATGAGTCCAACAAAAAGTTGAACCTAGTAAAAGACGAGCTTAAGCATATAAGCTTTGTCAAGAGTAATTTAATTGACACTGGAACTAATCACAGCTGTGATGACTTGACTTTAAAAGATGAACTTAAATATATTAAGCAATTTAAGCTGGTTCAAACCCAAGAAGCGGGCAACCAGGTGGTCTGGTAGGGAAAAACTTGATAGAAAGTCAAGAAATTTTTATCACAAATCATCTCCTAAAGTCAATGGATCAACAACTAGCAAAAAGACGTCTGCCAAGTCCAAAGCTTACGCATTATTGACAACTCAAAATGGGAGATCCATAAAAATAACGTAAATATGGATCCCCAATGGACTAATTAAACATGGACCCAAAGGAAGATGGTACCAAAGTTGTAAATATGTTTATTTGTAAGTACATCAATATAGCTGTCTGAAGGAGTCTGTTTGATATCTGGACAGCGGCTGCTCCATACACATGACAGGCAACAGACGACTGCTTAAAGACATTACTAAATGCACATGACCGAAAATCACTTTTGGTGACAACAACAAAGGTAAAATCGTGGGGGGTAAGGGTAAAATTGTCCACGTTAACCTTACTATTAAAGACATGCTGTTAGTAGAAAATTTTGTTATAATTTGATTAGCATTAGTTAGATGTGTGATAACGTTTATAACGTAGATTTTCAAAAACATGATGTCTTGTTAAAGATCAGTAGGGGAACACCCTACTTATAGGAAGTAGGGTAGGCAACTCTTATAAGATGAACTGGAAGAATAAGACGTCTAATCATGTCAACATAATAACTAAGAATGATCAAAGCTAGCTATGACATACAAGATTTAATCATCTTAACTTTAAAACGATCAACAATATATGTTCTAAAGATCTTGTAACTAGTATGCCTAAACTGAATTTTTCAAAAGATAAGGTCTGTCCTACTTGTCAGATGTGCAAACAAGTCAGATCAACTTTTAAAAACAAAGGGAATATCTAATTTGACATGTGTCTGGAATTATTGCATATGAATCTTTTAGGTCTAATTCTAGTGACCAGTTTAGGGGGAATGAGATATACCTTTGTCATAATTGATAATTACTCTAAATTTACTTTGCTAATTTTCTTAGCTTCTAAAGTTCAAACTGCTGAATTTAATTAAAATCTTTAGAAGACTACAAAATACAAAAATATTTAAGTTTCATAAAGATTAGTGACAGAGGAATTGAATTCACAAATAGAATTATCTCCTCCTTCCTTGAGGAATCTGGTATTAGACATGAGTTGTCTAGTGCTAGAACTCCACGGCAAAATGGCGTTGCTGAAAGGAGGAACAAAACACTGAAGGAAACAACTAGGTCAATGCTAGTTGATTCTAGTGTTTCTAAAAAACTATGGGCTTAGGCCATAAACACAACATAATATACTCAAAAAAGATCAACGGTTAATAAACAATTTAATAAAACACCTTACAAAATCTTTTATGGAAAAATTCCAAAAATTTCACACTTTAGGATATTTGGATGTAAGTGTTTTATTCATAACAATGACTGTTAGGATCGGGATGGACGATAGGAGACCGGAGTCCGACTAATCAGTAATTACTTACAACACACACACAACGCACTGGTACTAATCCCGTTAAAGACTAGAACCGCTCTTAACACTACACAAATTGTCACAGACTCTTGAACCGAGTTCAAGTGCAAAAATATCCGTTTCAATTTGAAGCAACATATGCAATTCGGTTTGGAAGTTATTTAGGAGAAATCGGTTTAAGGAGAAAGTCGGTTCGGTTTGGAAGGTTATTAGTTATTTCTGTTGAGATTTTAGGTGTTTCGGTTCGGTTAGAGTAGTTAAGCCGGAATGTAAAGATGAAGAACACGAGACAATATTTTATAAATGTTCGGAGTTTAATCACCTACGTCACCCCTTCTTCTCAAACAATGAGAAGGATATTCACTAACTGGAATATTACACAACACAATACACAATCCGAACGAGTCTTATTTACTACTCGCCGGTTACACCACTTACACAGTGATGTAATACTTTTACAATGAGATGTAAAATACAGAAATTTCCAAGAGAGTAGATATTGAACAGTTTCAAAATCTCAATTAATAAACAGGGTCGCGCGTAAGATTCGTATGTTTCTGTTCACTTGTTCACTTCTTTTTCACATCGTGCTAATCGGAGACGCTTCGACTTCCTTTTATAGTGAAAAGATGACAACGGTCATCTTTTCTCTCTCTAGGAGATTGGTCGCTAGAAGCCGTGCCGGTTAGAGAGGAAGCGTGCACGCCTTGCCATTTTGGACACATGGAAGACATGCATAAGCCGACCGCCTATGTCGGAAGATTGCTTTTGATTTTGGACAGTCAGGTAATCATTCGTTTTGCCGCATGCTTCTGATTAGGATCCTTATTTTGCATATTTCCAAGAAATATCTACATCATCATATTACGTCATCTTCACAGATTCATCACTTTTGAATAGTTTTCCATTTGGCTTTATGATCTTCAATATTTTGAGCCAACCGGATGATGATGCTTTTGTTTTGTATCTCAGTCGATCCAGTTAGAGGGGTTCAACCGGTTTTTCTTGATTGTCCGGATTTTTTGAGACAAGTGCTTCAACCGGTCCGGTGCGATACCTGCAAAAGGAATTTTGAGACTGGTTAAGTTCTTGTCTGGTCAAAATTAACTTACTTGATTTTTCTAACAATGACAAAAATCATTTGACTGCTTTTGATGCTAAAGCAGATGCTAGCATAATATTAGGTTATTCTTCAGTTAGTAAAGCTTATAGAGTTTTTAATAAACAAACTCTAACTGTTGAAGAATCTACCCATATTTTTTTGATGAATCTATTGAAAATAATTCTAACGAAATCAATTAAGTTGCTAACAAATTGGAAGCTGCTACTCATCAATCTGATAGTGATGATGAGGTTCTGGTCAACAGAAACAACTTGTTTGATTAGTTAGCTGAACCAGTTGATGCTCAACCAGACAACCAGACTATAAGCCAGCAGGCTGCTGACAGTCTGGATGTTGCGGAGCCAGCTGACCAGACGACTGACCCTCTAGGACCGAACTTCAAATGGAACAAAAACCACCCATCCGAACTAATAATAGGTAATCCTAATGCACCTCTTAGAACTAGAAATCAACTACTAGATGAACTTGCAAATTCTTCTTTTATTTCTCAAATTGAACCTAAGAAAATTGATGAAGAGTTTCTTGATCCAGATTGGATAAATGCTATGTAGGAAAAATTAAATCAATTTGAAAGAAATAAAGTGTAGCATCTAATTCCAATACCAGATGATCAATCTGTTATTGGAACTAGATGGGTTTTTAGAAACAAACTAAGTGAAGACGGCTTAGTTGTGAGAAACAAAACTAGACTAGTAGCTCAAGGGTATAAACAAGAAGAAGGAATTGACTTTGATGAGTCATTCACCCCTATAGCTAGACTTTAGGCCATTAGAATTTTTCTAGCTTATGTAGCTTTTAAAAATTTTAAAATTGATCAAATGGATGTTAAAAGTAGTTTTCTAAATAGAATACTTAATGAAGATGTACATGTTGAACAATTGCATGGTTTTCAATATCACTCCTTGCCTAATCATGTTTTCAAATTATATAAGGCTTTATATGGTCTTAAGCAAGCTCCTAGAGCTTGGTATGACAATTTAACTAAATTCTTATTTGATCATAATTTTGTTGTAGGCATAATAGATAAAACACATTTTAGATTTGTTAAAGATTTACATATTTTACTTGTTCAAATTTATGTGGATGACATCATATTTTGGTCAACTAACCCCAAATTATGTGAAATGTTTTCTAAGATGATGTAGGATAAGTTTAAGATGAGTATGATGTGCGAGCTGACATTCTTCCTTGGTCTTCAAGTTCGGCAACTTGAAGTTGGAACCTTCATCAATCAAGAAAAGTATACCAAGGAGCTATTGAAGAAATTCGGCATGGAGAATTGCTCAGCTACCTCAACCCCCATGAATTCATCCAGTAAACTTGACAAAGATGAAGATGGTCAGAATTTCGACATAACAACTTATAAAGGAATAATCAGATCTCTGCTTTACCTAACAATCAGCCGGTCAGACATCATGTTTGTCGTCGGCGTGTGTGGGCGCTTCCAAGCTAATCCTAAACAATCTCATTACATAGCTGCTAAGCGTATTTTGAAATATTTAAAGGGAACTCAATCTGTTGGATTGGTATCCGAAGGATTCTGGTTTCAACTTAATTAGTTACTCTTATGCAGACTATGCAGGTTGTAAGATCGATTAGAAGAGCACCAGTGAAACGTGTTACTTCCTTGGTGATCGTCTGATCTCTTGGTTTAGCAAGAAGCAGACGTATGTCGCCACATCTACAATAGAGGTATAGTACCTTGTTGTAGATAGCTATTGTTCTCAATTAATGTGGGTTCAACAACAGTTGAGAGACTATGGCATCCAGGAAGACGAGTCTCCTATATTCTGTGACAACACCAGCGCTATCGCTTACAATATGGTGTTGCATTTCAGAACGAAGCATATCGACATTTGCCATCATTTCATCCAGGAGCGTGTTGCTTAAAAGAACATTCAACTAGAATACGTACCAACGGATCATCAAGTGGCCTACATCTTCACAAAGCCACTCCTCGAGACTAAGTTTTCTTACATTAGAAATATTTTATGTCTTCTTGATTTAAATTAATTTAGTATGCATAAATTTAGGAGGAATTTGTTGATAATTTGATAAGTTAGACGTGTTAAGACAAATGTCTTCAATCGTGCTTATAAAACACTTGTCTGATTACACTACATATCAGACGAGTTGTGCTTAAGAAGCTTGCAATTTCAGCATAGTTTGACACTAAGCTACTGGGCAGACGTTTGTTTGACTCAACTGTTATTGTAAGTCTGCAGACGCATTCAGCATAGGCGTGTCACTAAGCTGAAAAGTAGGGTATGTAGACAACATAGTCAGTCGGTTGTCCAAGTGTATTTAAGACGACTCGTGTTAAGACAAGTGGGATAATTGTCTTAATCTTATCAATACGTCATCGTTTAAACTCCCCCTTGGACAGTGAACGTTCACATTTTAAAATAAAATATTTTCCCTCCATTTATTTTAAAATAACATGAAGACATGTGTCTGTCATGTGACATAAGATGTGACATACATTTAATTAATCGATTATCACACTTATACTTCTTTAAATGACGTCTTTTAATAATTATTAAAAGCACATGATAGTTGGAATATATAAAGGGTGCCTGCACGCCTAAGATGCTTCATTACCTTATTTGTGCTTTTCTAAAACCCTTAATCTTTGCATTCTCTCTAAGAACTCTCTGTTCTTTCGCTTAAAACACAATACAGGTAGATTTTGAATCGATATATGCTTCAGGGTTTCCGGCGATGATAAAGATGCTCAAAACCCTAGAGGCTTCCGTCATGAGGAAGTTTCTTGGGGGTCCTTCCACAGTTCATGAACCAAATGTTTGTGATTTCTTTGCGTCTGCAAGATGGTCAGAAACACCATTCAGGAGACGGTGAAAGGAGCAGAAGTCTCCATTTCTACAGAGATGTTCGCACAAATCTTTGGGCTTCCAACAGAAGGGATTACAAACTTCGAACAAACTTCGACAGTGGTTCTAACGAAAATGTAGACGGTCTTTTCAGATGTCCCTGTTCCCGTTGAGACTCAAGGGAAGAAGAAATTTCTGAAGACGGAGTTCTATCTCCTTAACAACATCGTATCCAAGTCTCTCCAGGCGAGAGTAGGGTCGTTCGACGACTACACTCAAGAGAGATTTGAAATCATGGTGGCCATAACCAAAGGGACGACCATCCACTGGTCTTTCGTTCTATTCACCACATTGATGTTGATGATGACAATGCCAAAGAAGCAGCATGTTGTCTTCTCTATGTAGCTAAACAGGTTGTTAGAGCACCTACAGTTGAACTTGGGCAAGGGTGCCAATATCCATGTCAGTTAGGTGATGTCAAGTAGCACCGTGGGCAACTACATTCTAAGGATGAAGGATATTAAGGAGTCCAAGACAAGTTCATCCATTAAATAGTCTAGTGGTCAGTCTACCACTATGTCTTGGTGCTCCACTATCCCTCGACGCACTATTTCAGCAAAGAGAAGAAAGTTAAGGGAGGAGGAGACTATGAGTTCCAACATCCAAAAGCGAGCATGTGAAGGAGAAACCTCTAAGGTTGTCTCCAACGCAAAGAAGGATAGAAGGACTGAAGCCCCTGTTGTAGAGGTGCCTCGTTTTGCAGCCTCTGTCTTATCTCCGGTCGCAATGCATTCTGAGGTCTCTACTGAGAAACAATTTAAAGAACCAGCATTTGTTGAGCCTGTTGGTCAAATTGCTGATATTCCTAATGTAGAGGCTTCTCCCAAGGTAACCTCCAAACTTGCTCTGGCCGAAGTGCTTTTTAAAGTTCCCGTTGTGGAACATATTGAAACACCAACTACTGTGTTAGTTAGTGCTTTGTTGAAGAAAGGCCTACGAACAACGTTGTTGCTTCACCCATTACTGAACCAACTGCTATGTCCATTGGTGCTAATGTTGATGAAAGACTTGCAGGGGACATTGATGTCTCCCCTGCAGCACCATTGGTTGTTGAGGCTGTTGGTAATGGTGTTGAATCTGGAGCTATTTAGACAACGAACACTCTTGCTGCAGAGTCGGCTACAGCCCCTCAACCTGAAGTTGTTATTCAAAAGGCATCAGTTCCTATTTCTGGCGTCTCTCCATCAGCTATTAGTAGACATGTTCAAACTGGAAAGGTAATCGTATTCAAGGAACCTGCCCCTACTGCCAAGTCTTTCGAAGTTGCAGGATAGGGTAAAGAACCCTCGGTCGATGTACCCGAGACTCTTTCTGATGTGAAGCAGTCTATTGAACTCATCCTTGAGGAGGTTGAGTATGCCGCTTTAGAGATAGTCGAAATCTTTGATAGATGGAGCAACATAAGACTCCACAAGAGATTCGAAGAGGTCATCCAAGCCAACAATCTGATTAAGTAGTCCGAGACGCTGTTCAATCTGTAGAAATCTCTCTTAGCTTGGACATGCACCAATGAAGTTCACGATTCTCTCAAGAGAAGAGAGGTCGTTGCAGCAATCGCTAGAGGGCGTGCTTTATTCCCAATTCTTCGCCAAAGGGAGACAAACTATGACCCTCTAGAGAGAATGGCATGGGTAGATGGCAAAGTAAACAGTTGTATGCAATTAATCTTAGATTCATACAACTTAACAGCCCCGTCCTTCATTCATGGCACGACATCATCCAAGATTGATGAACTTCTAAAGGAAGTATCATTGACTACGTTGATCAACTCAGATGTCGTAAAGCAACTAATGTTTATTGAAAAGTTGCAGCCTCCTCCTGAAAAGAAGCAGTCGTTTATCCCTTCTGCTGAGCAACAACAACTACCCTTGGTTGAAGAGCAGACGTCTCTTCACACCGCTGAGCAGTAGCAACCTCTGTTGGTTGAAGAGCATGTGCCTCTTCAAACCGTTGAGCAATATAAGCTCTCTTCTTCTACTAAGGAGTTGTCTCAAGCTGCCTCCTCTACTGCTAAGGAGGACTCTCTTGCGTCTGAGTAGAAGTCTTATGACTCAAAGAATAAGCACTCTGTAGCTGCTGAACAGCTCTCCACCCTTACTTCTAAGAAGACATCTTCTGTAGATGCTGATATGCTCTCATCTTCTGCATATGAGAAGCATCCTTCTCAGGTCAATATGCAGATCTCTTCAGACAAGGAACAAGATACATTTAAAGAGAGAAGATCCCCCTTCAAATCCAAACAGCTCACTCCCTCAACATCCAAACATCAATCCCTCCCCTCTAAATTTATTCAATCTGAAGAGGTGATGGGATTCCTCAAGGACTTGTGTGAGGAGATTCAGGGGGAAGATGTTGAATATAGGGCGATGATCAATGTGACCACTCCTCAAGCCTCTTCACCAGAAAGGAATCTAGAATAGACTGCAATCCAAATAAGTATTCGAGCCTCCCCCCTTCACACTCTATAGGATGACTCGCATCTGGAACGATCAAATCCCTCTTCCCTAAGGAATCCTCTCGGGGAACGGTAGACCTTCGCAACTTTATCATAGATGCTCTTGCTCCTATGCAGCAGAGCATCGTAATAATATTTAGTGAGTTGGAGTTACTGAAGGAGCAGTCGGCTTCCCATTCAAAATCAACAACCGCGTTAGCTTCAGGACAATAAAATATCTTGAGCCAAGTAACGAGGACGTCTCTTGATGTGACGATCGTCAAGGAGACAATGAATCGACTGAAGCCCACTCTACAAATGACTGCATTCGACCACCATAATGATCTTGCTACATGAATGGATTCTTTTGGCTTCCAGCTTCTCAAAATATCAAAACACCTTACAACGGTAGAAGCATAACGCATTAAATATACTGATGTGGCAGAAAAAAGTATTGAAAATGCTTTGGTGGTTGTTGATAATGTTGAAAAATGGAAAGGTAGCATTCGAGGGTGAAGAGAAGATTGCGGTCGGGGCCCTAGAATAGTAAGGAAGCCAAGTCGAGGAGGAGGTTAAGGAGGAGGAAGAGGAAGAAGTTATGAAAGTCTTCTCTTCGGCGACAAATAAAAAGGGGAGGATATTTAATTTTCTTTTTTACTTATACATTAGTATTTATGTAAATACTTTACTTATCTTTTATTTCATGTGTTTTAACATCATCAAAAATGGGGAAATTGTTAGAATAAGTTAAATAAAGAAAAAGAAAGAATTAATTAAAAGAGAAATAATTAATTCAGAGTAAACTAAGAAAAATGTTTTTAATTGATTAAAATGAATTTAGGAAAATAAAACTAAGTTTAATCAACACTACATAGTTTTGATGATGTTTTCATAAGTGAATAAAACTAAGTTACAAAAATGTTTTATGCGCAGATACAACTCAAGATGCGCTAGTAACAAAGTTAAAGAAGGGCGAGCAAAAGTCTCTCTTCAGCAGTAGTCTGAAGAAGTGCAAGCAAATGTCTATCTTCAGCAACGAAGCTGAAAAAACCCAAGCATACGTCTATATTCCACAACATAGGTGAAGAAGCGCGAGCAGACGTCTCTCTGAAGAAGCGCGAGCAGACGTCTCTCTGAAGAAGCGCAGGAGGACGTCTCTCTTCAGCAGTAGAGCTGTAGAACCGCGGACAAACATCTCTTTTCATCAGTAGTGCTGAAATAAGCGCAAGCAGACGTCTCTCTTCAGCATCAGTCAGAAGAAGCACGAGAAGACGTCTTACTTCAGCATCCATCTAAAGAAGCACGAACAGACGCCTTGCTTTAGTAGCCGTTTAAAGAAGCACGAGCAGACGTCTAAAAAAGTGCGAGCATATGTCTCTCTTCACAAATAGAGCTGAGGAAGCGCGAGTAGACGTCTTTCTTTAGCAGCAGTCTGAAGAAGCGTGAGTAGACGTCTCTCTTCAGCAACCGTCTGAAGAAGTGCGAGCATACATTCATCTTCAACAGCCATCTGAAGAAGCGTTCGCCTATCTGCATAGTTCATCAGCATAGCGAATAACATAGTTCATTATCAGTAGTCTTTTCAGTCAGCTTAATAAGACAAAGTGTACAACTTCCACGTACACAACTATTTTTCTAGCCCATGCAGTACTATCTAGTACACCACGTTCTAGAGAATATTTTGTGCACAACCAACCCGTATGCCACGATCTAACAAATATATTCTTGCGTACGATCCCGTACATCTGGCGTACATCTAATGGAAAGCTAACACGTATCTATTAGAAAGATTCAACTGTTGATACGATTCAAAGATAAAAGAGCAGCAGAGTACAACGGTGAATCTCTCGATTTTTTGACTCTCGGATTTTTGCGAATCTCTTGATTTCTAGATTTTCTTGATCTCTCTCTAGCTCATCTTTCTCAAGTGTATTCTGTAATTCACTATGTTAAATTGAGAGATAATTTACTATACTACATGTGTGTATCATCAGTATTATAAGTTGAATAGAGGTTGTTTGTTCAATAGAGTGAGTGCTAGGAGTTCAGAATAGGCACCTGTTAAGTCCTGAGTTCTGATTGGGTTATGTAAACGCTATAAAAATCAAAGCTTTCTAGTGGAATCCTTCTGGAAATAGAAGAAGGGTGACATAAGAGATTTATATCCGAACATCCATAAAACTCTTGTGTTATTTCATTTCTACATCAAACAGTAGATTATCTACCGCTTCAAATCTAACAAGGATTTTCGCACTTCAATCCGTTCAAGAATTTGCGACAATTTGTGAAGAATAGAAACAAAGTTTATTCTCTAATAGGATTAAACTCTAATTGAAAGTAAAGATTAACACAACAATATCCAATCTCCTCTTCTATTGTTGTAACCGATCCTTACAATGTTGTACCTATTTTATCTCAAATTAATTTTAGAAAAATCAAGCGGATTAAAATAAATAATTTAGGATAAATGTTGTATCCATTTATCCAAAATAAATTATTTATTCAACCTAAAAATATACAAAAATAAAATAAATTGACAATAAATGTCATAGTTATTTTAAATATTTTGTGTATTTTAAAGAATTAAAAAATAAAAACAAAAGGGTGAAAGAAACATCAATTTCAAATAAACCCTTAAATTTTTAAATAAAAATTAAATTTGTGATCCTGTGTGACCAAAATTTGGAAAAATTGCTATAGAAGGAACCAAAGACATCGGATAGATGCTAAATTTTCATTCAACGCCCCAACATTAGCCTCATTAGCTGAAACGCGATGGAACACTCTTCCACTGATAGAACGCTAACGGAATGCCAACGGAGCTTCCAACGTTTCCAAATTCTCCTAGATCTCCATCTTCATTGCGATTGCCAGGAAGATAAGAAAACCAACCAACTTTGATTTCTCAAAAATGGAACTTTAACATTTCTTGACCATTTGGACTGATTTAAAAAGTGAAATGATCACCCTACTTAGGTGATCATTTCCCCTACATATAGATCGTAATTATGACCTACATCGAAAACTATCAAGAAGAACAACCAAAAGACCATTGATGGTCTTTGACTAATTATACCAACTTGATCCTCAAACCGACTATAGGAGGCTATAAATAGCATTCCTTGATAAATTTGAAGCCAAAAGACAACCTTTAAAGCTTCAAATTCGGGTATGCAGAAATTCGCCATTGAAGCTCAAAACTTCTAGATTTTTGGAATTTTCACACAAGGCCTTAAAATCTCATATCCAGGCATCCCAAAAGTTTCCATAAAGTTTTAGGAGTGTTCTCTAATCATTGGTAAACTTCCAATCACCCTCTAATTCAATCTTCCAGTTTGAAATTGAAATTTTTATATTTTAGTTTTCATAAGTTTGTATATTACATGTTTGTTAGATGTCTTGATTGGAAAATGAAAGATAGAATCGATCAATCGATCTAAAAAGAACCCAAATTTGAATTTGAAAAAAAATCAAAATCGGGTTTCGATTCTTGAGTTAATCCTCAAAAACAGTAGCCTAGAGAGCTTCCCAACATATTTATAATGATGTTGGACACATATATGGATCATGTTTGATCCATCTCGGTCATGTTTGATCAAAATCAAAAATTTCAAAATAAATGAAAATTTTATGTTCTTTATATTGTCCAAATGAAGAACCAGTGTTCTTGTTTTGGTAACAATAAATCATATGATGTACTAGTGCCCTCCCGGGTGGTACTCGGACCCTATGTCAGGTTCCTTGGGTTTTTAGGTTTTGAATTAAAAGTCGAACCGGACTGAGCATGTCAAAGGTATAAAAATATAGCCTCGATTTACATGCTAAAAATATCTTTTAAATAAAATATTATTTAAGAAAAGGATTTGTACAAAAATGTAGCTTTGGCGCTAATTTTGAAGATTTAAAAATAAATCTTTTAGTATACGCATAAAAACGTGATAACACTAGAGTTTATGTAAGGAGTCCATTATTTAGTTACGCTCGGGAAAGGGGCTTGCGCGCTATTTCCTCCACGCCCATTGAAAACAGTTTTATTTTTTGAAAAGCATGGCCAGATAAAATTTCGATGGATTGAAAGAAGGAGACCTAGGGAGTATTTATACCCAATCTAGGTCGGTTTTGAAGCTGAATTCATATTCGATTTTTCTTATGAAGTTCATTTTCTTCGATTCTGTTTTGTCCTCCCCAGCCTAATTCTAGGGTAGATTTTTAATTCAAACCTTTGGGAAAATGATGGGAAGGGAGAGACAGGCACATGGGTGAATTTTGGAGGGATGAGGATGAGGGATGAACAAGATAATGATTCTGAAAGATCGTCGTTGTCAAGTGAGACTCTCCAGCGTTCGCGATTTCTAAATGGAGAAGGAGAATAAAACGACGTCGTTTCATTTAAATGAAATGCGCCGTTGCGATATTTTGGCGGTCCGTTAAGTGTTCGAGAGTTTTGGCCAACGATGTTAAGTGGTCCGTTTGTCGATCCTGTACGACCCGGGTGCACATTTTCTTGGTTACAAACAGCTACGCGGAGCGTCTTGTCATGTTGGATGAAGACCAGGCACTTATCCGATGGATAAAAATATTTCTACAACCGATTTTTTCAATTTCGGCTACACTGGATTATTAGTTTTTATTTTTAATAAAAGGGTTATTTGAAATCGAATTTTTAACTTTTTCTTTCATTTTTATTCACCAAATTAATACAAAAAAATATTTTTGACAACCTAATTAAAATTATGTTAATTTATTTTATTTTGGGTATTTGGGGGTATTTATTTAATTATTTTAGGCCACAAATTATACATAACTTATGTCTAGAATTATAATTAAATTAATTCAACCCATTTTTTGGGTTTAATTTGGGTAAATTAATACAATATTTTAATCCCCATATTATTTTTTATTTTTAATTAATTTTTCTAAT
Source organism: Impatiens glandulifera (assembly GCF_907164915.1). NCBI lineage: Eukaryota > Viridiplantae > Streptophyta > Magnoliopsida > Ericales > Balsaminaceae > Impatiens > Impatiens glandulifera. Next base: position 41,494,856 of record NC_061862.1, on the reverse strand, counting down.
TAGGATTTAATTATCACAAAAATTACCCTAATTTAATTTTAATCCCTCATTTGAATTATTTTGAAATTAAAATTTCAAAATGTTATTTAAAATCTTAAATATTATTATAAATTGGAGATGTCAAATTTTCATGCTTGCAATGGATATTGGGTTGTAAGTCCATTTCGAGTCGATTAACAAAATCCCAATTCCGTAACATTGCTTTCCAGAAGCTCTGTCAAACATCAATTTCCATCTGTCTGATGTTATGCTCATAATTCCTTCATCGAGAAATTCGAGTTCGTCTTCTAACTCAACAATGATAGGTTAATCAGCAAGGAAACCTGCAACAACTCTTCCTTTAATAGACTTAAGTACCATGTAGGCTTTATCATATTCGGATAATATCATCATTGATTTGGCTAGCCTTGGTGATAGAAGGGTTCGTTGGAACAAGAAGTGGGTCGGGTCCAATCTTGATACCAACTTGATGGGGGTGAGCTTGCATGCAGTGTCTTAACCTTTTGGTGACCCACGTTAACATATTTTCTCAGCTATAGTATAATTAAGTTCACACTCATTCATCCTTTTACTGATGCAGTACACATTTATTTTGTGTTTGTCCTCATTTTCTTGAGCTAACAAGCTTCCCATGGTTGTGTCTATAATAGTAAGGTATAGGATAAGAGGGATGCTGACTCTGGGCGGCATGAGTATGAGAGGGAATTTTATATAATTCTTGATTCTATCAAATACTTGTTGATAGTCTTCATCCTATATAAACTTTTGGTCATTCTTTAGAAGCTTAAACATCGGATCGTATGTCATGGTAAGCGTTAATGAATCATCTAATGTATTGGATTTTCCCTAAAATCCTCAAATCTCTCTTTCGTTTCGAGGGATCGACATAGCCTTGGTTGCTTCAATCTTAGAGGGATTCAATTTGATGCCTCTTTGTGTGATTAAGAAGTCGAGTATTTTACCAGCTGTGACTCCAAAGGTGCATTCTTAGGATTGAGTCATAGTTGATATTTCCTGATTTGTTGCAGGAAATTATCGAGGTTTAGGACATGTCCTTCTTGATCCTTTTATTTGACAATCATTTCATCTAAATATACTTTCACTTCCTTGTGGATCATGTCATGAAGGATCATGGTGGTTTCCCTTTGATAGGTGGTTCCCGCGTTCTTAAGACCAAAAGGCATGACCCTATAACACAAGGTTCTTAATTCCGTTATAAACATGGTTTTTTCCTTGTCTTACAGGATCATCAGAATTTGGTAGTATCTTAAGAATCCGTCCATGAATGATAAAAATTCATGAGCGATAACATGATTGACCAGTATGTCGATGTGTGGTAGCGGGAAGTGATCTTTAGGGCTGGCCTTATTTAGATCCCGATAATCTACGCACACACATAGTCTCTCGTCTTTCTTCAGGATAGGAACGACGTTGTCTATCCAGGTAGAATATTCCACTGCCTCTAGAAATCCAACATCAAGTTGCTTTCGGACTTCTTCTCAAATTTTGTTCATGACTTCCTCTTTCATCTACTTGAGCTTTCGCTTCACAGGCTTAACGTTAGGATATAGAGGAATGTGATGTCATGTGATATTTGGATCAATGATTGGCATGTTCTTATATGACCAGGAGAAGACGTCTTTATTGGTTTTCAATAGCTCAAAAATTTTCTAGACGTTCTTTGTGTTTAAATTCTGGCCGATAAGTACAATTGAGGATCGTTGACTGTGTTTAAATTGATTTCGATTGTCTTTTTCGCTGCTGAGATAATTTCATCCTTGTTTTCTAAGAAGTGTTTGATTTCGAATTTAAGTCAGAGTTAAAGGAAATATCATTTCTACTCATAGATTCAAAGTCTACTTCTTGTGTTACATTAAGGAATTTATTACATGTAAGAAAAGATGATTCGATAAGATCATTGTTCTTAGGTTTCTTATAATGCACAATATTTAACATATCTCTACACATGAAAGGAGAGAGTTACACTTTCGTCAATCACAATATCGACAGATGAAAGGGAGTCAATTTCTTGAGAACCGAGAGAGCTAAATTCTTGAGTTGGGTCAGCTGTCTTGGGAATTCAGGTCATGTTTTCTAGGGCGTCACGCCAGTAGTCCAATCTTTTCCTAATCATGCAAACAGAAGAGTTAGGATTATGAGGACATATGAAAAAATTTCGAGACTTGGAACATGTCTTCATAAATATGGATTGATAAAGGGTTCGGGGAAGTCAAATCATAGGGTGCTCTGTCCCTTGCAAATGAATTGTCCATTCGAGATTGGTGGAATAACTATGTGTCATTTGGATATCTTTTCCTTGCGGATTACTTTGAATCCTGTAGGGATGTATTCTAAACTGTGTTGATCCAGTTTACAACATGGTTACGGGAATGATGGCTTACCATTGGCATTGGGCCTAAGCCCATATCGGGGAAATATCTCATTTTGCGCATCATTCTAAGGGACGGGAGGTTGTATGTACTAAAATTAGAGTGCTTGAATGAGTTTATACATTCTAAGAGGATTAGACATATCTCAAACTCACTTAGTTCAACCTCATGGGTGTCAATATGGGTAGACCCAATGACTGTTGTAGTGGCAGTTTCGTCGTTGACTATAATAACATGAATATTGTCTATGAACCTGAGCTTTTGGTGTAGTGTAGTGGCTAAATCCTTGGCCTAATGCAGCCATGGTCTTTCCAAGAACAAGTTATAGGTTTACTGCATGTTGATGACACACAAGTAAATCTGAAAGGGTATACCAACGAATTGGACAATACACTTGAGGCAACCCATTATCTCACTGCGAGAGCTGTTGAAACCTCTAACTCACAGGTCAAACAGTATGATCTTTTAATGGGATACACCTATCTTCTCAAGAGTCCTCCAAGGACATATATTGAGAGTCGATCCATTGTCTATTAAGATCAATAGAATGGTCTTTCCCTCCATTTGCACAGAAATATAAAGGGCTTTATCATGGGTTGATTCGGTTGATGGAAGATCCTTATTCACAAAGTCGATCATGTTGTGTTGTAAACTAGCGAAATTGATTCCTACTAGTTCTTCAGGGATAGTGTTGGCAGGGACATTAGCTTTTCTTAACTCGTTGAAGGCTACTTCATGTGCTCGATAAAGTACATAAGGATTTCCCAAATGGAAATCTTAGCATTTGTCCTTTTCAATTGACTTAGGAGACTGTCTCATGGGTTAGAAGCTTTATGCTCATTTTCCCTTCTAGTTCCTACAGGAAGTTGGGAGGTAGATGGCACATTTTCCGTAGTGGTTTTAATGAAACTAGGTAGGAAATATGTTTCACCACGCGGTGTCGAGATGTCAATCGGGGTTAGAATTAGGCAGTGATTTTTTCCATCCACCACTCAGAAGTCTCACTAGAGCAGGTTTTAGACTTCTCTTTGGGCTAGGGATCAATCATGTTGATCTCTAGTTCGGTGTTATGGATCAGGTCAAATAACACATTGAAATCAAATGATTCTTCATTAGTGGTGAGCATATTGACTTTGTGATCCGGTAGAGGATTCTTTTATATTTTTGACTTGGCGATCATGTTTTGATCGATCAATTCATAGAATAGGTGTGTGAGGGAACTACAATTTTCAGTATTGTGGCCCTTACTTGGTGATATTCAAACCAATCATTCTCATATTTTCCCAAGAATGGTCTATATATTCTTAGGGAGAGGGGTTTTATGAGATTCATTTCCTGGAGAATCTTCATTACATGGCTTAAAGGCATTCATAGGCCGTCAAAGACTCTATGAGGTCTAAGTGCCTTAGGAGATGTGGTTTTGGTAAGAGTGGTTGTGCCTTCCTTAGGGAGTTGGGATTTACTTGGGCTCTCTTTTTTATGCGACTACTTCTGTCAAGCAATGGTTACCTGGTGTACTTCTGTCTTTTCATTTCTCAAAAAACGACTTAGAGGTGGGGTAGCTTTAACTGCTTTACCTCTTTCCCCTCATTCTCGATATCGTCATCAAGGTTAATGCTAGTTTTTAGAAATTTCTTCATATTTCAGAATGTTTTGACGGTGAATCCTACAAAATATCGTCCGTTAACATTTTCCAAAATCACATCGATGTATCGCTATACGCTTGGAAGGGAATTAATTTCCTCGGCGAAAGCTTTCCATCTTTCAATAAACCCGAAGAATTTCTCATTTTCTCCTTGTTTGATGTTTTTTAACCTCTTTTCTAGCCTTTCGAGGTTGAGATGTATTGAGAAGCATTCTATGAATGCTACATCCAATTCCCCATTGCTCTACAGATAGTCTATTTTTTGTCGATGATATCAGCGTAGAGCATCGTCATCGAGGTATTGGGGGAATAGGTGGAGAATAGTTGGTTCTCCAAGTCACAATAGGGTCATTACAAAAGTGTACATTTTGAAAAACACTAACAGATCGCTTTTTTCGATGTACTTAGACAAAGATGGAAGCTTGATGCCTAATGGAATGACTGCTCGTTCAACAACTTTCATAACGTCTTTCCAGTCGTACTGTTCTTCAATGTTTTTCCCTTAGCTAACTTGTTTAGATGGGCATTCATTTCCGCTTGCATGAATTAAACTTGAGCCATCAAGAATTCATATTTTGTTAGCGTTGGTTGGTCATCCAATGTAAGTTGTTTTTCTTGTGATCCTAGGGGGTTGATTACTTCCTCATATTGTACTTGTGTGGTTATGTCGATATCCTCTTCAGAATCTTCGTAGAGAGTAACTTCTTCTTGATCTTTTTGACCAGTAGGAAGAGGTTAATGGGGGTGAACGTTACCGAGATTACCTGGTCAGGAAATCAAGGGGAAAATGGATGTAGACGAAATTTGTTGATTAGATAAAGAAACTATGATCAACGCGAGTTGCTTCATCACATGTTTCAAAGTTTCCTTCATTTACCTAAACTCGGTTACAAAGACCATTTTAGTTACGGAGGGTTCTTCGAATCTTCGGCCATCTGGTGGCGTATAAAATGTTTTGTTTTGGGGTCTCTCTTTTTGGGAGCCGTTTCGGCTTTTCTAGGGGTTACATCTTTGTGGCGACTCTGCTGGGTATTAAATGTTTAACTCGAAAACATAAATTTGACTTTTAAAATTTTTGTATCATGTTTTTAACATTTATAGACTTGTCTTAAAAGGTACAACATCTTAAAAGACACATATGTTTTATACATATTGTTAGAGCCTTTTTGTGTAAATGGCATATCACCCTCTTCTTGCAAAGAAGTACACGACTGTGATCGGTAATTCTACACATATTTGCAAAGATTGTCAATGTGGAATGACAACTTGTTACAAACCGAGTGATGTTGCGAGAGGAAAAACTAGAATGCCCAGGATCGACCCCACCCTTTGGCGATGAGTCGTCCGATATGACACAAGCATTTTGGAGGTGGGGGGAAATTCCGAATTGAGTAGATATTCCCTAGTTTATGGCGGCGGTGTACCCCTACATTATCGTAGAATGAATCTCTCTTGTGATTCCCCCTTTGAACAAAAAAATTGTTACTATCACCAAGCCTGTTGTTTGTTGTGCCTAGACAACAAAAAGGCATCGACACTACAACCCTTATGTGACTACTATATATGTATTATGTGTATGCATGTATAGTCTAAGTGTGAATCTTGAACATGTTTCTTACTTTCAAAATAGACACATGTTTGTAAATGTTTTGAATTTCTGATCATAAACGATGTCCATGCTGACGGATGTCGCGCTGGTTCCTAGATTGACAACTTTCACGCAAATGAGTGGAAATATCGATCTAATGGCCTCATTCCTATCATGAGGTTCATAAATTTCAAAGTAAACTCCACCTTCATGATGGAAATACAGTAAATGTGGAATCTTGTGAAACAAACTTATTTCATCATAGAGAGGTCCATGTGCCCAACTATAGAGGAATTTCGGGCTATCCTCATGACGAACAATAAGAAAATATTACATTTGAAGCCATTTGTGGAATCAATGTCCCTAGAAAAAACTCTTACAAGAGGAATACGGATACTCCAAGGTCACATCTGACACCATCCTTGCAAGGACATACATCGACTTCCAAACCTAGACTAAAATGGAAATGAGGAATGAAGAAATTCCCTTGACTCTAGGATCATCCATGATAACATTGATGATCCTACTAAGTCACTTATTCCTAAAACTAGCATATGGTAAACCCTCCTCAAGAATCATCGAGGTAGCATATCAAATGCGAAGGAGAAACAAAGACCCCCTAGGTGTTATTATGGCGGAAACTCTGATAGGCTTGAACAACTCATGCATATCTTCCACCATGAGCAAAAGGGGCTCACTCTTAATCCTCTACATCTAGTTGCTCGACAAACTCAAACGTTTGTCGCCAGTCCTTCCTGATGTCATCATGTCTCCTTCTATTTAGTATCGAAGAATGAAGGATGTCTTGCCTGGACCTCTAGTATAGAGCAATTACAAAATCTTGGAAATCCTCCCATGGTACCCCATCAAAAAAATGACAATCATATTGAATGACAAGCCGATGATCACGCTTATTGTCCTGGAGTGGGTCACCTTCTATTACACCCATACCAATTTAAGCATTTTGACAATAGCTTCATAGAAGCTGCCTTCGTTGTGGACCGTCCAATCAATCGCATGGTCTATGCATGATATCTGGAAAAATGGAACGAAGCCTTCCAAATGAACATTCTACAAAAGTGAAGGAAGTACCTGAACGTCATTCTTTAACATTATGATGAGGTCCAGTAAAATGAAGAGGAAGAAGTTATTAGTGTGGGAACAAGCTAAAGTCGGACCTAAATCCTGTCCCCTCCGTCAACATTTTTCCCTTTTTAGACTCTCTCTTTAAGATATCAACAAGAGAGTCATGTTTGTAACAAACTAAGCGAGGATGTGAATACAACAACTTTATGTTTGCTTATTGAATCACAAAAAAATTCTTATTCTCTAGGATTTATTTTATATGCATATGAATTGCATTTGTACTTTGTTACATCTACAAACCCTTGCCTCTTTCTCTTCGTAACAGTCTATGACTGCGACAAGACGATACGGCCCCCAAATAGAGAGATCCAAAAAACATACATTTTATACGCCACCAGATGGCTGAAGAACCCTTTGTATATGAAATGGTCTATGCGACTGAATTCAAGGAAATGAAGGAAACTCTGCAACATGTAACAGAGATATTCATGTTGATCACAACTTCTTTAGCTAATCAGCAAATTCCTTCTACATCCAAGAACATACATTCTTCTCCTAGATTTCCAAAATAGGAAATCCCTGTTATGTTCACTCCCCTTAATCCCCGTCCTACTTGTCAAAAAGCTCAAGAATAAGTCTCTCTCTATGAAGACTCCGAAGAGGATATCGGCCTAACTACATGGGTACAACATGAGGAAGTAATCAACCCCTTGGGTTCACATGAAAAACAAATTACAGTAGTCGATTAACAACCGCTAATAGAATATGAACGCTAAATAGCTCATGTTCAATCCATACAGGAAGATATGCAAGCTCAGCTAAACAAGTTAGCTAAGATAAAAAGCATTGAAGAACATCATGATTGTAAAGACGCTATGAAAGTTGCCAAATGAGCAGTTATTCCGGTAAGCGTCAAGCTTCCAGTATTATCTGAGTACATAGAAAAAGCGATTCGTCTATCTTTTTTAAAAATGTATGCCTCCTCAATGACTCCATTACAACTTGGAGAACCAATTGTTCTCCACTTATTCCCTCAGTACCTCGATGACACTACTCTACGCTGGTATCACCAATAAAAGATAGTCTATTTGTAGAGCATTGAGAAATTGGCTGCAGCATTCATAAAACGCTTTTCAATGCATTTCTACCTCGAACAACCAAAAATGAGGTTGAAGAATATCAAATAGGAAGAAAATGAGAAATTCTCAGTGTTTATTGAAAGATGGAAATTTGTCACCAAGGAAATCAACTCCCTCCCAAGCAAACATCGACAAATATATATGATTTCAGAAAATGTTAACGGATGATATTATGTTGGACTCGCTATCAAAACCTTCATAACCATGAAGAAATTTCTAAAAACTAGCATTAACCTCGATGACGCTATCGAGATGGAAGGAAAATAGGGAAAAGCAAGTCGTTTCCCGAGAAAGAAAAAGACACATGTCCACCAGGTAATCGCTGCCTGGAAGGAGCAATTTCCTCAAAAGGCAAGCCCAACTAAGTCTCCACAACCGAAGGTAGGTACAACCACTCCATTCAAAACTACACCTCTAAAGGCACCTAGACCTCCTAGAGTCTTTAACGACCTAGGGATGCCTTTAAGTCAAGTGATGAAGATTCTCTAAGAAAAGAATCTTGTCAAACACCTTTCCCTGAGAATAGATAGACCATTCTTAGAAAAGTATGAAAATGCTTGGTGTGAATATCACCAAGAAAAGGGTCATACTACTGATAATTGTAGTTCCCTCAAACACCTGTTCTAGGACTGTATCGATCAAAACGTGATCGTCAAGCTAAAAATAGCAAAGAATCTTCTATAGGATCACAAAGTCAATATGCTCACCACTAACGAAGCATCCCCTGACCCTAATGTGTTACTGGTTTTTATCTATAACACCGAACCAGAGATCAACATGATAGATCCCTAGCCCAAAGAGAATTCCAAAACTCGTACTGGTGAGACTTCTAAATGGTGGACGTAAAAAACGACTACCCTGATAGACATCGCAACAACATATGGTGGAACGAATTTCCAATATAGTTTCATGAAAACACACCGGTCAATGTGTCGTCCACTTCCCAACTTCCTATAGGAACTAGAAGGGAAAATGAGCTCGGAGCTCTTAACCCTGAAGACAACCTCCTAAATCAAATGAAAAGGAAAATGCTAACATTTCCATCGGAGAAATAGAGAACATGAAAGTAGTCCTCAATGAGTTAAGCCATGCCAATGTCCCTTCCAACACCACCCTTAAAGAACTAGTAGGAATCATATTCGTTAGTTCACAACACAACATTATCTACTTTGAGGTGAAGATTTTCCATCAGCCGAACCAAATCATGACAAAACTCTCTATATTTTTGTGCAAATGGATGTAAAGACTGTTCTAATAGTCTTAATATACAAAGGATCTGCTCTCAACATATATCCTGGGAGGAATCTTGAGAAAATGAGTGTACCCTGAGACATGATCATACCATTTGACTTGTGTGTTAGAGGTTTCGACAGCTCTTGTCGAGAGATACTGGGTTGTCTTAAGTGCACTATCTAAGTCTCCAACATACCCTTCTAGGTTAACTTTTGTGTCATCAACATATAACCTTCCTATAACTTTATCTTAAGAAGTCCATAGGTTCATCAAGCCAAGACTTTAGCCTCTACCCTACATCAAAAGCCCATGTTCATCACCAATGACAAAGTTATCACAATTAACGTCATAACTGACACCACAATAGTGATTGAGTATACCCACATCAACATCCCTAATGTTAAACTTAGTGGGTTCGATATATGTCCAATCCTCTCAAAATGTATAGACTCATCCAAACACCCTGATTTTTGTACAATAAACCTCCCCTCAATTAGAATGATGTGTCAAATGAGATATTTCCCTAACATGGGTTTAGACCCAAACACTAATGGCATGACGTCATTCTCACAACCATGTTATAATATGGATCGACACAATCTATGATACATCCTTACAGGATTCGAAGAAATCTGCAAGGAAAAGATATTCAAACGACACATAATTGTCCCACCAACCCCGAATGGACAGTTCATACGCGAGGGACAAAACACCTTATGCTTTAACTTCTCCGAACCCTTTATCAATCCAGATTTACAAGGACGTTTTACAGGTCTCGAAATCTCTTCAAATTGTCCTCATAATCCTAACTCTTTTGCTTGCATGATTAGGAAAAGAATACTATTGATGCGACGCTTTAGAAAACTAGGATCGGATTCCAAAGACAATTGATCTAACTCAAGAATCTATCTTTCTCGGTTCTCAAGAAACCGACTCCCTTTCATCCCTAGATATTTTGATCGACGAAAGTAGAATTTTTATATCAATTTATAGCATATGCAACACAATAGCCTCTATTTATTATAATTTTATTAATATAATTGTTATTGATACTCACCCTCAAAAATTATTATTACTGTTTTTAAAAAAGTTAATAATTTTTATTTAGAATTTTTACTTAAAATATATCAAATTGTTAGGATCGGTGTTGACTGTAGAGACAGAGTCTGACTATAGGTAACAACTTTTGACATTCAATTCGATTTTAATTCTGTTAGGAGTTAGAATATTTTTCTATTTTTCACAAATCTTCGCGAGCTCTTGAACGGAATCAAGTACAAAAATGCTTGCTCGATTTGAAGCGGTAGATGAATGAATGCAAAACGCGAAAAGGAAATAATACATGGAGTTTGTATGGATGTTTGAAGATAAAAACTCATATGTCACCCCTTCTTCCTCAACATGAATGATATTCACTAGAAGACTTTGATTTAGTACAACAACTGTACAAACCCAGTGAGAAAACACAAGACTCAACAAATGCTGGTTTCTGAACTTCTAACTAACTCTATGTTGAATAGAACAATCTCTGTTCAACTTATAAAACTGAAAGTTCACAAAGAAAAAACAGTGAGTGGATTACAGAATTATCTCAGTGAGTGTATACATAGCGCTTTGAGAATTCTTGATTCGTATAGAGTGTTCAGCAAGTGAGAAAGAATACAAGAATGTAAGTGAGCAAGAGAGAGAAGATAACTAGTTGATTCGTCCGTTGTCCTTGGATCTCCATTTACACTTGAAGTACACCAACGGTCGAATCTTCTACTTGGACACGTGTCCTCAAACTATTGGACGACCTCCAATAGTACATGATTGTACATCAGATATATGTGTTGGGATCGTGGCCATACCGAACTGATAGTGCGCCGAATATTCTCTGAAATCGTGGTGTACGGGACAATGTAGATCGTGAGCTGGAATATTCAATACGTGGAACTTGGCAATATAAGTGTGTTTAAATGTCTGGGCAGACGCTTCTTCAGACGTGTGATGAAGTCGGACGACGTCCGACTACGTACTTCTTTAGATCACGTCTAAAGAAGTTAGACGACGTCTACTCGTGCATTACATACAGACTACATCTGATGTAGTTAGACGACGTTTGCTCGCGCATTACATCTAGACTACGTCTGATGTAATTATACGACATTTGCTCACGCATTTCTTCATACCACGTCTGATGAAGTTATACAACGTATACTCACGCATTACATCTAGACTACGTCTGATGTAATTAGACGACGTCTGCTCGCGCATTACATCTTGACCACGTCTGATGTAATTAGACGACGTCTACTTGCGCACTTATTCAAACCACGTCTAAAGAAGTTAGACGACGTCTATATGTGTTTTCTTCAGATGACGTCTGAATAGACATACTTCCTTAGGTATGTACCTACACAAAGGTAAATTTCCCAACTCAGTTTTATTCAAACCGCATCATTAAAACTATGTTGTACAGATTTTCTCTTAAGTTAATTAATTATTTCTTTCTTAATTAACTTTCTTTTTTCTTTATTTATTTTAATCTAACAATTTTCCCATTTTTAATGATGTTAAAACTTAGTTAAGATCAAGTTATAGAGAAAAAATCAAGTTTAATCATGAACCTTAGAAAAATATTTGCCATTGTATTAAAAAAATAAACTACAGTAATTAAAAAAGAAATTCAAGTGTTTCTCCCTGGTTTCCTTCTTAGTTGTTCTTCTTCTTGGTCGTAGAAATATTTGTGCCATCCTTGACCTCTTCCTCCACCTCGACCACCACCGCGGTCATCTCCACGGCCACGGTCGCGACCTTCTTGACAACTTCCAAAACCACCTTGATTTGTTTTTCTCCTGGAACGAGTGCTACTGACAACACCTTGATTTCTTTCTTCTTGACGTCTTTCTTCCCCCTTTTTAATAGCATCGGAAGCTGCTTTAGTGGCTTCAGCAGCCGCATCTTCTTCATCCTGAAAGCGATGAGCGACTACGTCAACAGCCTCCTTAGCTTCCACAACCTGAAGAGATTTGGCTATTTCCATCACTTGATGAGTGAGGGACTTAAACGCTGACCTTGTCTCATTGAACGCTCAAGGTTCTAAGACTCGGCTTTGTTAGAAGTCTCATCGATATGAGTGAATATAAATTGTTGCATTCTTCTAGCCTGATTGTGGAGAAACTTTATATCATGAGCGGTTTCCAGGAAGTCTTTATTAGTGCTCTTTTGGGCTTTAGCTAAGACAATATTCGCCTTGGAGATCACAACATTTTCCCTAGAATTCGCAACATTTTCCTTGGAGTTCGCAACATTAGCTTTCTCAATATTTTCCATCCTTAAACCCAAAGACTGAACACTCTTCTGAATAGTAGACAAAGAGTCCATAATGAACTTGCGAAAGCTCATGACCCTCAAAGATGCTTCCTTAGAAGAGTTAGGAGTAGAGGATACAATGTGTGATCCGGCAGGCATATAGCGAATATGATTAACATGAATACTTACCTGGATAGAGTGCTCTAGTTCTTTGCCTTGAGTGGATGTCCTTGGAATATTGATCAGCGCTCTGGAATTACCTTCAGGTTCTTAGATTTCGGCGAATAGTTCCTTGACATATCCTGATATATCTTCAGAATGAATAATATCATCAGCAAGAGAAGAAGACTTGGATTGGGAAGGACGCTTGGATATTGGAGGAGTGATCATCCTTTCTTCAGACTCCTTCTCTTTAGATGAAGAGGAATACTTGACAACCTCAGCTTCAGACGCCTCTTGGGAACAAACATGTTCCCCCTCAGCAAATGGAACCTGCCTTTGTTCGGAAGAGAAGGGAATTTCGGAGGTCCCCTTTTGAATAGACGGCGTCTGCACAAACGTCAGAGCAATAGCCTCCTCTACAAGAGGAATTTCCATTTGAATTAAAGACGGCATGGGCGTTTGATCAATGAAATGACATGTGAAGAACTGTCTTTCCTCAACGGACAATTCTTTTTGCTTGGTGAGATGAATAATCGCCTACTCTTCATTACTTGAGCGATCATATTTGGAGAAGCTCATCTGTCATTTCTTCAATATAAGACATCTCATCTGAAGACTCTGAACAATTCAGATCTGCACGAGAAGCTCGGTCTCTAAGGGCATCATATTTGAACGACTTTGTCCCATGGATATACTTGAGCGCTGTAGAGGAATAAGAGTCAAGGATAAGATTCAGTCGGCGAAGAACCTCAGCATCAGTTAGAGTGGTTTTGTCAAAAGGGTCAAAGTTATCTTCCCTTTGGCATATGCATTGGAATATAGCTTTCCATCTTGCATTGGCTTCAACTAGTTACCTTCTATTTAGGGCTTCATTGACATCCTTCATTTTTGTCCAAGAGAAGATCATCTTCTCCGTTTTTACCAGCTCCTTCCATTCCTCAGAAATAATTTTGCTGTTGATCACGTTAGTATACTTCGCGTGGAGCCTGTTGCACATCCACTTATTGAAAGTGCCAATCTTCTCAGCAGCCTTCTGCTCAACATCCTCCATGATAAGGTCTATTATCTTATTGACTTCAGACAATGGTTCTAGTCTTTCTTCAGCAACACATTTTCCCTTTCCGACGACTTCTACATGTTTAGGATCGGGAACTGGTTCTCTAAAAATAATGCCCGGAGCCCCTCTGGCTGCTCTAAGAATAGCAAACAGAGACATGTTCTTTGCAGAAACATTCTCCGAAAGAACTGCAGCAGGGCTAGCAACCGTATGAACGGGTGCTTCTTCATTAGTCACAGCAGTAGTCAGGGCACAGTCTCCTGCTCTTTTTCAAGAATAATAGAAACAATATTACCAGCAGCATCGGCCGCCACTAGTTCAGCGAGGAAGACAGTTTTGTCTTCCCCTGATTCTTCTCAACATGATCACCAACTGTCTCAGCAGCTGGTCCAGTAATATTTTCTTCTTCGGGAATTTCAATAATGAGCACTTTATCCATAGAAATAGATGGAGTTACCTTGAAGGTCGTCTCATCATCTATAGACGCCTCTATCTTATTAATTGGATGAGCATCCGTCTAATCATTTGTGTTGACTTCCGTCTCAGCCCACTTCTTTCTTGGGCTAGCCGAAACATTGGCTGATTTTGAAGGCGAGACCGAGAACAGAGGAATGGCATTGATAGGGGTTTCCTAAGTTCTCACCCTTTTAGGAGTGGAGTCAACTTTGCAAGTTTCTCCGAAGGGTGCCCTTTTCTAGATGTTTGAACTGACAGCGGACTCCATCGCAGAAGTTCTAACCCTTTTCACAGGGGTCTTGCGACTAGAAGACGTAGGGCACTTGGACCGAGTGGTCGACTGACCACTCATCTGTTGAGCCGAAGACTCTGACTTCGATTCCTTGACTATCTTCATATGCATAAGGAAGTTCTTTACGGTGGAATCCGTCATTATTCTGCAAGGGTTAACATCCACACTCTGCTTGCTCTATGGAGAAACCATCTGGAATAGAGTAGAAAATATAATGGACGCCCAATTGACTGACATCCCTTTGGTTATGGCCACCATTTAGTCAAAACGTTATTGAGTGTAGGAGTCAAAGGACCCTACTCTCCCTTGAATCGATTTCTCCATGATGTCGTTTAGAAGGAAGAAAAGGTATTTGAGAAGCTTCTTCTTCCTGTTGATGTTTACCGGACTGCCGATGTCCGAAAATAGGGTTTGCATCTCATAAATAATATCGGCAAGAATCACAACGTCAAACGTGTGACCTTCTGATGGAAGCTCGAAGAACTTGGCAAAGGAGGCTTCGGAAATAGATATTTGAACGCCCTTCACTGTTGCCTCAATAGAATCTTCAACAATCTTCTCGAAACTAAAGAACTCGTGAACTTCCTTTTCATGGAGAATGAAAGGACCATCGAGGAATCTTCTTAGACCGAACGCCTCCAGGGTTTTGAACATAGCAACAATCTTCGGATGTTCATATTCATAGACTAATTCTAAATCTACATGCATTGTGTTATGGGAGAAAAGAGCATGTTTCTTAGCCATCTTGGGGTTGAAGAAGATACAACGAAGAAGATGAATGGTTTTCTAGAGAGAAGAAAAAGAAAAAAATTCAATGATTCTTTTAGCAAAAACTCAAGATAGCATAAAAATCCTTTTGGCGTGCAAAGCACCCTTAAATAGAGTCGAACAGTCACGTGTCTAAAAGACATCATTTTAAATAAGAAAACGTTTTCTCAAGAAAATTATAATTAGAAGATATCATTTTAAAAACCATCAAAAAAATTATCATTAATTAAAAGACGTGTATTAATTAATCATCAGAAATATTAGTCATATTTTAAACATTGATAGACATGTGTCTTCATGTTATTTGATATTTAGAAATACGACTGTTAAATTTCAAGGCAGAAAAAGTACATAGACAGCTCATGAGACATTAGACAGATATCTCACTCGTCAAAAAATGAGGCGTCTAAAGATGCACGTAGATAGACTTCGTCTATGATATTCGTATGTCTTGCGTCTAAGTTGGGTAGACGTCTGTTTGGACGACGTCTGATCACGCACGTCTACAGATGCATTGGTATACATCAGTTCGTACAGTGTCTGATCATGCACGTCTACAGACGCATTGGAATACGTCTGTTCGGACGGCGACTGATCACGCACGTCTATAGACGCATTAGCATACATCTGTTCGGACGACGTCTGATCACGCACATCTATAGACGCATCAGACATCTGCCTCACATTTAGACGTCTAACCATGCTTAAAAGCAAATTGTTTAAGCACAACTCGTCCAATACATGGTTTTTTAGACGTCTGTTCTGATCAGCCCGATTTAAGACATCTGTCTACATACGTCTGTCCAACCACTTTAATCAACAAATTTCCCCCTCAATTTGTGCATATTAAATTCATATAGTTCTATAAGACCCAAAACATTTCTAAAGTAAGAAAACTTAGTCCCGGGGAGTGGCTTCATGAACACGTCTACCACTTGCTAATCGGTTGGGACATATTCGAGCTATATATGCTTCTGACTGACATGCTCACGGATGAAATAGTGTTGGATGTCGATATGCTTCGCTTGAGAGTGCAACATTGGGTTGTATGTGATCGTTATGGCACTAGTGTTATCGTAGAAAATCGATGACTCGTCCGCTTAGATATCGTAGTCCCTCAGCTGTTGTTGAACGCACAAGAGTTTAGTGCAACAACTACATGCAGCAAGGTACTCATCCTCTACTGTAGACGAGGCGACGGACGTCTACTTCTTGTTGAACCAAGATATCAGACAATCACCAAGGAACTGGAAAGTTCCACTGGTGCTCTTCCAATCAATCTTGCAGCCTGAATAATCTGCATCAGAATAGCTAGCTAAATTGAAATTGGAATCTTTCGGATACCACAATCCCACATTTTGAGTTCCCTTTAAATACTTCAAAACACGCTTTGCAGCAATATAGTGAACTTATTTAGATTTAGCCTGAAAACTTCCGTAGATGCTGACATTAAACAGGATGTGTGGTCGGCTGGTTGTTAAGTAGAGCAAGGAACCGATGATCCATCTATAGGAAGTGATATCGACACTCTGGCCATCTTAATCCTTGTCGAGCTTGCTAGACGAGTTCATTGGTGTGGATGCAGCTGAACAACTCTCCATGTCAAACTTCTTTAGTAGCATCCTTGTATACTTCTTTGATAAATATGACATCTTCAACTTGACGAACTGGAAGACCTAAGAAGAACGTCAATTCTCCCATCATACTCATCTCAAATTTGTCTTGCATCAACTTAGAGAACTTCTCACATAATTTAGGGTTTGTTGACCCAAATATGATATCATCAACATATATTTGAACAAGCAAAATATGAGAATCCTTAACAAATCTAAACAAAGTTTTATCAACTCTGTCAATTGTAAAATCATGATCAAATAAAAACTTTGTTAAAGTGGCATACCAAGCTCTAGGAGTTTTCTTAAGACCGTATACTTTTTTGTCAAGTTTAAAGACATGATTAAGTAGTGTGTTATCTTAAAAGACAAGCAAATGTTCAACATACACATCCTCATTTAAAATTTCATTTAAAAATTCATTTTTTACATCCATTTGATAAACTTTAAAATTTTTGAATGATGCATAAGCTATGAAAATTCTTATTGCTTCAAGTCTAGCGATAGGGGCAAATGACTCCTCAAAGTCAATTCCTTCCTCTTTTCGATAGCCTTGAGCTACCAATCAGACTTATTTCTCACAACCAAGCCATATTCACTAAGCTTATTTCTAAAATCCCATATGGTTCCAATAACCGATTGATTAGACGGTCTTGGAGTTAGATGCCATACCTTATTTCTTTCAAATTGATTTAGCTCCTCTTGCATAATATTGATCCAATCTAGATCAAGGAAGGCTTCATCGATTTTATTTGGCTCAATTTGAGAAATAAATAGAGTTTGAAAATTCATCCAATAATTTGTGTTTGTTCCTAGAAGGAGCATTAGGATTACCAATTATTAATTCAGGTGGATGATTTCTATTCCATTTGAAGCTCGGTCCTAAAGGGTCTGACGACGTCTAGTTATATGGCCCCGCGACGTTCGAACTGTCAGACGTCTATTGAATTATAAGATTGGACGTCTGGTTGACTCTCAACCGGATCAGACGTGTTCCTCCTGTTGACCGGAACTTCATCATCATTATAAGATTGAAGACTGGTCGCTTCTAATATGTTAGCAACTTCAACGATCTCGTTAGAGTTACTTTCAACAGATTCATCAAAACCAACGTGAGTAGATTCTTCAAAAATTAGAGTTCATTTATTAAACACTCTATAAGCTCTAATAACTGACGAATAGCATAATATAATATCAACGTCTTCTTTAGCATCAAAAGCGGTCAAATGATTTTTCTCATTGTTATGAATAAAACACTTACATCTGAAGATCCTAAAGTATTAAACTCTAGGAACTCTTCCATAAAACAATTCATAAGGTGTTTTTACCAAAACAATTATTTATCATTGACCAGTTTTGAGTATAGCAAGTTGTGTTTATGGCTTCTGTCAACAATTTTTGAGATGCACATGAGTCAGCTTGCATAGATATCGTCGCTCCCTTCAGGGTTCTATTTCTCCTATCAGCAACACCATTTTGCTATGGAGTTCTAGCATTAGACAACTCGTGTCTAATACCAGACTCCTCAAGGTAAGAAGACAGATGTATGTTGTTGAACTCAGTTCCCCAGTCACTTCCCATTTTACAATACTTAAAGATTTTTTTATTTGAAGTCTTTTAAGGATCTTAATAAAATTCTTAGCAGTTTGATCCTTAGAAGTTAAAAATAAAACCCAAGTAAATCTTGAAAAATCATCAATCATGATAAGGGTGTATCTCTTTCCTCTTAAGCTGTTTACTAGAATTGGAGCGAATAGTTCTATGTGCAATAGTTCCAAGTATCGGTCGGATTGAGAATTCCCTTTATTTTTAAAAGTTGATCTGACCTATTTTCCCATCAGGCAAGCAGGATAGGCCTTATCTTTTGAAAACTTTAATTTTGGCATTCCAGAAACTAGTTCTTTTGAAAAAATCTTGTTTATGGCTTTAAAATTAAGATGGTTTAATCTTTTATGCCATAGCCAGTTTTGATCATTTCTGGATATCATGCATAAAAGAATATGACGTCTTATTTTTCCAATTTATTTTGTAAGAGTTACCTACTCTACTTCCGGTCAACAGGGTGTTGCCCTACTCATCCTTGACCAGACATGTAAATGTTTGAAAATCAATAGTATAGCCATTGTCACACATCTGGCTGATACTAATTAGGTTATAATAAAGGTTTTCAACAAGTGGAACGTCGTTGATGGTAGGCTACAATGGGTAATGTTACCCTTACCCACAATCTTATCCTTGTTGTTATCACCAAAAGTAATCTTGGGCCTTGTGCACTTCATCACTTCAGTTAGTAGTCGTCTATCTCTGGTCATGTGTTTGGAACAACCACTGTTCAGATACTAGAAGGATTCCTCTAGGTAGTTTCCCTTATGTACCTACAAATAAACATGTTTACAGCTTTTAGGTACCCACATTTAATTGGTTCCACAGTTGATTAGCCCTTTGAGAATCCATATTTAGGTTATTTTGATAGATTTCTCAATTTTTGTTGTGATCAGTGCATATGATTTAGGCTTGGCAGACGTCTTCCTGCCAGCAACTGATCCGTTAACCTTAGAGGATGGTTTTAGTCTAAAATTCCTTGATTTTCTATCATGTTTTGGTTTTCTAGACTTGTTGGATGCCCTTTTCTTAGGATTCAGCCAGCTTTTAGTCGGCTTCACATAAGTGATCTCTTCCTTTAAGATTGGATCATCACAACTTGGATCAGTTCATTTATCAGATATACTACCCTTGACAAAACTTATTGTCTTAAGCTTGTTTTTCGTCATGTTTAACTTCTTAAAGGACTTGTCTGGGCTGCCATTGTCATATCCTAAACTGGATTTGCATCCGGCAGGCCTCACCAGACTGATTTGTTGTCTGACTGCATCCCCAGACTTCGTCCAAGAACTGACCACATAAATCAAACATTGGTTTTCAGATGTGATTGTTTGAACCTTTTCCTTGAGCTTCTCATTCTCAGATGAGAGCTCAGCCATTTTGTTTTCAAAAAATTTTGGTTCGGAAGTTTGAGATTAAGGGACGTTTTCAGTTTCATTTTTCAATCTTATCTCATTGAGAGAATCTGACAAATTCTTGTACTCAATGACCATTTCATGAAGTGCAGTAGTTAAGTCATCCCTTGTGAACTCTTTTGAGGAGAAGTCAAATACCTCAGATTGATCGTCTAGCATGAAGTGTGTGACCACTTCATCATTATTATCGGTGGATGATGATTTGTCTAAATTTCTTTCAGCCTATTTTCGCATGCTTTCAGCAGCCATGAGAGCCTTCAGCTCTTTTTTGTTCTTCTTCTCATCCTTCTTCTTTTCATCTCGCTTCGGCTTTCTACATTCCTCCTTGAAGTGTCCTAGTTTGTCACAGTTGAAACACTTCAAGTTAGCCTTATAATCACTCCTATTATTATTGTTATTTGAAGAGCTTGAGTTAGGAGTGGTATTCTTCATGAATTTTCCAAATTTCTTCATGAATAAGGTCATGCAATCGTTGTTGATCTGCTGAGCGTAAGTCTTCACAGCATTGGAAGTAGGTGGCTCCTCAGTAGTCACCAGTGCCTTGGTCGGGATGGAAGATGTGGATGGCTCCTCTTCGTTCCTAGAGTTTATCTCAAACTCGTAGGCCTTCAGATCGGCTAGCAAATCATATAGCTCCATCTTGTTGAGATCTTTGGACTCCCTCATAGCCATCGTCTTTATGTCCCACTCTCTAGGCAGAGCACGCATGACTCTAATCGCAACCTCTTTGTTGATGTAAGTCTTGCCCATAGTGGAGAGTGTAGTGATAATTTTACTAAATCTTTCATCGAATTCATTCATCGTCTCTCCAGGACGCATCTTTATATTATCGAATTATTGTGTGGCAACCATGATTTTTTTTTCTTTTATTTTCTCATTGCCCTCACATAGTTGAGTCAACCTCTCCCAAATTTCTTTGGCAGAGGTGCATGTAGAAATCTTATTGAACATGTTATCGTCCAATGTCTTGTATAAGATATCTTTTTCCATGTTATCAAGGTGGTTCTTCCTCTTATCTTCAGTTTACACTCAGACCTCGGCTTCTCCTTCATCATAGGAGTACCATCGGGGTTAGAAGTGGAATTGGCTTCATAATCTTCATCGGACCATCGGTGATGATATACCACATGTCATCATGTATGGTAGTTAAATGCGCATGCAATCTCAGCTTCCAAGAATTGTAGTTTTCCTTTGAGAACATAGGAACCTTGTTGATGATAGCCATACACATGATTTAGGAATCTGATGGTGCTAGAGAATAGAAAACTTTGCTTTGACAACTTGTTAGGATCGGTGTTGACTATAGAGATGGGGGTCTGACTATAGGTAACATCTTTTGACTTTCAATTCGATTTTAACTCTATTAGGAGTTAGAATCTGTTTTTATTCTTCACAAATCATCGCGAGCTCTTGAATGGAATAAAGTGCGGAAATGCTTGCTCAATTTGAAGCATCATATGAATGAATGAAAGCGCGAAAAGGAAATAACACACGAAGTTATTATGGATATTCGGAGATAAAAACTCATACGTCACCCCTTCTTCCTCAACATGAACGATATTCACTAGAAGACATTGATTTAGTACAACAACTGCACAAACCTAGTTAGAAAACACAAGACTTAACAAATGCTTGCTTCTGAACTTCTAGTTAACTCTCTGTTGAACAGAACAACCTTTGTTCAACAAACAACATTGAAAGTTCACAGAGAAAGAATATGGAGTGGATTACATTATTATCTTGGTGAGTGTAAACACAGAGCTTTGGAAATTTTTTATTTGTAAAGAGTGTTCAACAAGTGAGCAAGAATGCAAGGTAAGTGCGCAATGAGAAAAGATAACTAGACGATTCGTCCGTTGTCCTTGGATATCCATTTATACTTGAAATACGTCAACAGTATAATCTTCTACTTAGCCACGGTCCTCAAATTGTTGGACGGACGCCAATAGTACAGGATTGTACATTAGAGATATGCGTTGGCATCATAGTCGTACCGAACTGATAGTGCGCCGAATATTCTCTAAGATCGTGGTGTACGGGACAGTGTAGATTGTGAGCTGGAATATTCAATACGTGGCACTTGTCAATATAAGTGTGTTTAGATGTCTGGGCATACGTCTAACTGAAGATTGTTGAGTAGACGATCAGACTCTTATTTATACGTCTAATGAAGTCGAATGACGTCCGACTACGTACTTATTTAGACCACGTCTACTCGCGCATTATATCCAGACTACGTATGATGTCGTTAGACGATGTTTGCTCACGCACTCATTTAGACCACGTCTAAAGTAGTTTGACAACGTCTACATGCTCATTACATTCAGACTACGTCTGATGTAATTAGACGATGTCTACGCGCGCACTTCTTCAGACTACGTCTAATGAAGTTAGACGACGTCTACTCGCGCATTACATTCAAACTACGTCTAATGTAATTAGACGACGTCTGCTTGCGCATTACATCCAGACCATGTCTGATGTAAATAGACGACGTCTACTCGCGCAGTTCTTCAGACCACGTCTAAAGAAGTTAGACAACGTCTATATGCGCTTTCTTCAGATGACGTCCGAATAGACATACTTCCTTAGGTCTGTACTTGAACAAAGGTAAATTACCCAACTCAGTTTTATTCAAACCATATCATCAAAACTATGTTGTACATATTCTCTTAAGTTAATAATTATTTCTTTCTTAATTAATTTCTATTTTCTTTATTGAACTTAATCTAACACAAATTTTCTGCAAGTGTTTTTATATTTTTTATTTTAATTTTTGTTAATATCCTGACGAATCTTGACACATATTTATTTAAGGATATATAAGTTAAATCACTAGATCTAGTATAGGAAATAAGTTTTTAAGATGATTGATAAGATTTTGATGATCAATAATAAAAGTTGGAAATCATGCTTTAAAAATGCCAATAGATTAAAATAAAGACACCATTTTTGGACAAACACATTAAACATATCTTTTATGTTTTTTCTCATTGTGAACCAAAATCAAACCTCGTTCAAAAACAGAATATCAAAAACATATTTTTTTCTAGTTTCAATGAATAAATTAAGTGTCAATTCATCAATGTCAAAGATGGTTTAATCGAAAAAATAAAAATAAAATTTATTTGAGCCTAACTTTTTGTTATGTTATTCCAATCGAAATTCGAGTGAAAAGTAAGTTACGAGGTATTATCTATCGAATTTTATTCATTTTTCTTTTCAAAGACGTTACAAATATCAATTGATTTATTAGTTGTATTCTAATATGTAATAATTAGTCAAATAAATAAATTTGATCTAATATGAAGTTTTTATTGCTAATTAAATTATTTTCTTATTAATTATTAGGGTTATTGAATATAGTTAATATATCTGATTATGTATAAAATTTTTGGCACGGATAAATGAAGGAACAAACTATACTATCATTGTTTTTTTTTTTAAAATCAAAATAATTAAAAATTATTTTTTAGATCAATTTATGTAGTTTATGCAACATAATACTCTCTAATTCATTTGTTTTTATAATAATTATACTATTTATTTTATTAATATCACTTTAATTATTATTCCCATTCTAAAATATTATTTTCAAAATTTTAATAATTCATATTTAAAATTTAAAGTTTAATAATTTTATGTTGCGTTAAGATTTTTAATGATGAAGTATGTTTAAATCATGAACTCACCTGATTTTGATAATTTAGCTTAAATAATATAAAAGGGAGAAATTGTTGGGTTATGATTTTTAATGATGAAGTATGTTTAAATCATTAACTTACCTGGTTTTGATAATTTAGCTTAAATAATCAAAAAATGAGAAATTGTTGGGTTAAGATTTTTAATTTATGTAAAATAATTTAACAATTTTGATTTTGATGATTGATGAAATGGTTTTTGATAATAAATGGATAAAACTAAGTTTAATAATTGATAGTCATATCAAATATATAAATATATATTTAGATATCAACATCTTAAGTGGTGTAGTGGTAAGTATGCTCGCCTATCACACGTTTTATTAATTTGCAGGAACATCTCAAAGTCAATGCGAGCGAGCAGACATCTCAAAGTCAACACATAGTTAGACGAGAGCGTCTACAGGCTAAGCGCGTAGTTAGATGGGGGTGTATAAAGGCTGTTAGATGAGGCGTCTAAGTATATGGACGTCTGAGATGAAGCGTCTAAGGAGATGGACGTCTAAGATGAGGCGTCTAAGAAGATGGACGTCTGAGATGAGGTGTCTAAGAATATGGACGTTTAAGAAGATGGACGTCTGAGATGAGGCGTCTAAGAAGATGTACAACTAAGATGATCAGAAGAGGCGTCTAAGTAGATGGACATCTAAGATGGGGCGTTTAGACAGATGGACATCTAAGATGATCAGATGGAGTCTGAAGGCAGATAGACGTGTAAAAGTTGGGCATCTGAAGTAGATGAGCGTCTAGACAGCTGGTAGTAGAGAACTACATACAGCTGGAAGAAGAGCTTATCAAATGATCGACTGCCATGTACACTGTTATTCAAATTGTCTATGATGTATTGCATTGTACTACCATGATCTCAAGAATATTTTCTTGATGTACTACCCAGTACCTCATGGATAGTACATCCAACAGAAAGAGGACATGTGTCCAAATGGAGGATTCGACCGTTGGTGCTTTTCAAGAATAAATAGTTGCCTAAGGACAACAGACGAATTATAAGCTGGAATCATAAGACAGAAGCTGAAGCTCTCTCTCTCATTGAATCACTAGATTTTAACAAGCTTGATTTCTTGAATCAACTTACTTTCTCTCTAAATATTTTATTCTCAAGTGTATTTTGTAATTCACTGCGTGAAGTTGAGAGATAAGTTACTGGACTATTTGATAGTCGTTAACAGTGTGTTGTAAGTTGAATAGAGGGTGTTTTGTTCAATACTGTGTGTGCTAGGAGTTCAAACTAAGCGGTCAATTAAGTCTTGGGTTTTTGACTGGGTTTGTGTAGTGTGTTCTATAAAAATCCAAGACTTCTAGTGAATATCCTTCCAATTGAGAAGAATGGGTGACGTAGGAGGGTTTACTCCGAACATCCATAAACAAACCCTGTGTTCTTTACTTTCTGTCATTTACATTCATATGTCTGAAGCTTCAAATCCAACAAACGATTTCCGTACTTGAATCTGTTTCAAGAGTTTGGAGGATTTGCGAAGAATAGAAACAGATACTAATCCCTCATATGATTATTATCGAAGAGTTTATTGTAAGTTGTTCATAATAGTTAGATCAAAGTCTCTATTGCTAGCACCGATCCTATCAAGTAGTATTAGAGCCTCATTTTATATTCTCAAGCATCAACAAGAACCTGAAACATGTTTGTCATCAACCACATTCCTTTGCTCTCGAAAGAAAACTACGATTATTGGATGATGAGAATGCAAGCTCATTTGGCCGCCCTCGATTACGACATGCGGTATGTCATCACTAATGGTCCTATAAAGATTGAGAAGGCAAGAAGTGAATGGACAACTAAAGATAAGATGATGAACAACTTGGATAATGTAGTCAAAGAAATTCTATACAAGTCGATCGACATGAATATATTCAGTGAGATCAAGTCATGCTCCTCCGTTAAAGAAATTTGGGAGAAGCTGTTTCAAATATATGGCTATAACGATCAAATTAAGGAGAACCGAAAAGAGCAGAAGGTTATTATGAGCATTGAAAGCAAATCCAAATGGACCGATAGCGACTCAGATGACTCATCTAGCGATAGCGATAACAAAGTCGTCACATGCTTGATGGCAGACGACCAATCCAAGGTATTATACTTTTCTTCAAAAGAGTTTACAAGAGATGATTTAGCAGCTGCACTCAATGACATGGTCATTGAGTATAAAAAGTTATCAGACACATTTAATGAAATGAAATCAAAATATGAAACCAATAACTCTCTTTCATCTCAAGTTTTCGAGCCAAAAGTTTCTAAAAACAAAGTGGTTAAGCTCTCATCTGTGAATGAGACGCTCAAGGAAAAGATTCAAACTCTTTCGTCTGAAAATCTACGTTTAACATATATAGTCATTTCTTGGACAATGTTTGGAGATGCTGTTAGACAGCAGATTTGTATGATGAGGCCTGCCGGATGCAAATATGGTTTAAGATTTGATAAAGCTATCCCAGATAAGTCCAATGAAAAGTTAAACTCAGCAACAGACAAGTTTAAGCCAATAAACTTTGTTAGAGAGAGTTTGAATAACAAAGGAACTGATTCATGCTGTGAGGATCTAACCTTAAAGGATGAGATTTTTATGTTAAGCCAACTATTACCTGGTTGAAACCTAGAAAGGAAGTAGTCAGCAAGTATGGCAAATCAAAATCTAACAGGAACTCAAGGATCTATAAACAAAAATCATCCTCAAAGGTTAATGGATATGTTGCTTGCAGAAAGATGTCTGTTAAGCCTAAATCATACACATTAATCTCAATACAATATGAGAAATCCATCAAGATAACTCAAATATCGATTCCCAAGGGACTAATAAGCCACAGACCCAAAGAAAAATGGACATCAGATTTGCTATTGTCTTTGAATGCAGGTAAAACAGGAAAGCAGCTTGGAAGAGTCAAATGGAATCAGGACATCCGACTGCTCGGACATAACATATGATAAGCAATAACCTAAAGTGTCTGACATCTTCACGAAGTCACTTCCCGAGTCTAAGTTTTCTTACCTTAGAAATATTTTAGGATTGTTAGATTATAATAATGCCTAAATTTTGATTATGTTATGAACTCACCTGGTTTTGATAATTTAGCTTAAATCATCAAAAAGTGAGAAATTGTTGGGTTAAGATTTTGAATGATGAAGTATGTTTAAATCATGAACTCACCTGGTTTTGATAATTTAGCTTAAATAATCAAAAAATGAGAAATTGTTGGGTTAAGATTTTTAATTGATTTAAATTAATTTAACAATTTTGATTTCGATGATTGATGAAATGTTTTTTGATAATAAATGGATAAAACTATGTTCAATAATTATTAGTCATATCAAATATATAAATATATATATTTAAATATCAACATCTTAAGTGGTGTAGTAGTAAGTATGCTCGTCTGT
The DNA here is from genome assembly GCF_907164915.1 of Impatiens glandulifera. NCBI lineage: Eukaryota > Viridiplantae > Streptophyta > Magnoliopsida > Ericales > Balsaminaceae > Impatiens > Impatiens glandulifera. Next base: position 41,468,009 of record NC_061862.1, on the reverse strand, counting down.
CACACGCGTGACCTAGGTTCGAATCTCATCAAGTGCAAAATTAATAACCAGAATTATTATTAATTTGCAGACACAACTCAAAGTCAATACGCGCGAGCCTGTCACATGCGTGACCTGGGTTCGAATCTCATCAAATGCAAAATTAATAATTAGAATTTTGTCAATACGCGCGAGCCTGTCACATGCGTGACCTGGGTTCGAATCTCATCAAGTGCAAAATTAATAATTAGAATTTTATTAATTTGCAGACACAACTCAAAGTCAATTGTGCAACGTCTAGTTAGATGGGATGTATAAAGATGTCTCAGATGCCAAATAATAATATTAATTAGGTATTAAAATCTTATAAATTATGATAATAAAATCATTAGAAATAATTTTTCAGGTAGAGTTTGATTAAAATTGATCTATTTTCATGTACAATACTTTTATAAATTTATAATTACCGTGAAAGTTAGGACAAATTTCAATTAATGTTATATTTATTGAAAATCATATTTAAAATTATTAATACGTGCAGATTAAATTAAAATAATAAAGCTCTACATCAAAAATTATTTTAATAAATGATTTTATTACCATAATTTACAAGATTTTAATACCTAATTTATATTATTATTTAAGTAATACTAAATTTATATTATTATAAATATTGTGGTAGATGATCATACTTTGTAAAAAATCATCTCAAACCAAGCAAAAATAAATAAATATTTATTCAAAATGCAAAGAAGATTTGTGTCCGCATTTGTTTTCTTTCTTTTTGTTGGTATGTATAAATATATAAATGTTTAAATTATATAGTTTATCGAAGATTAACTATTTTTATTATTATTGTAGTGATTACTTTCAAAAGTGTTAGTCAATATAATGAGATAAATATTCTAAAACAAGAAATACAAGGTTAAATATTATTACTTATACTTATAAACAATACATATTTGTGTTTATTATCTTTAATATTTCGTATAATAAATTGTAGGTGATAAACATTATACAACAAATTAAATAGATTTTTGCATTATGTCACGAGCTTCGTCTTTCCACTGACAATCCGTGCGGCACAAGTTACGATCTTCGCAAGAACGAGTAACTAGTCAGCCTTACTCAACGCAACACTCGACGTTTAATAGAATTGACACAAGAATTCTAGAGAGAGAGTAAACTCTTACAAAAATAATATTATATCACTTGAATACTTGGTGGTTTACAATGTAATACCTCACAGGTATTTATAGGACAAATTCTAGCTATTACATTAATGACACACTAATTTAGGGCATTCCTTATAAGTGTCAATTAGTGATACACTAATTTAGGGATTCCTTCTAATTGTCAAATAGTGATGCATTAATCAAGGACATTCCTTTTAACTATCAATTAGTAATGCGCTAATCAAGGACATGCCTTTTAACTGTCAATTAATTATGCACTAATCTGGCACATTCCTTCCAGCTAGAACATTCCTTGCGTTGGGCTTAAGCGGGCTTAAACCTCCTCCTCTTCTTGGGCCGTGACATTCTCCTTAAACCTCCTCCTCTTCTTGGGCTAGGAAGATTGGGTCGTGACATTCTCCCCCACTCAATCTGGAAACGTCCTCGTCGCGTCCTCCTTATAGGAATGGATGATTTGTCCACGTATGATAGAATTTTTGAGCGACATGCTAGCTTTCCAACCCGTTTCTTCTCTAAGAAAGGGCCTTCGTATTGCCTTACAAGCCCCTTGTGAACTTTATAAAATCGTCTCCCTTGATGGAGGAGAAGTTTACTATCACTCGGTTTCCTCCGAACTCCAAGTGTCTTCTCTTCTTATCCTCCCATTTTTTTATTATTTTGGCAGTCTTGGCTCTTTCACACTTCTCTTTCTTGAAGGGAAACTCCTTTGGTTGCCTCTTCAGTTCCTCCAATTTAGGAGGTTTCATGTGATAAAGAACCGCCGCCAATGGTTTACTACATTTGACTAATTCTTTTTTGTGATCCACCTCTCTCTTATTGTGGGGTTTCTCTGATAATCCAGCGGGCATTACATCATGACATTTCTCTAGGACAGTTGTAACTTCTGGAGGTATCTTCTCTTTGGATGCAATTTTCTCATTTTCTTTCACGGTGACAAAAGATGATGGGTGGTTCTTATCCGCACCTTTTGAGAGTTGCATGGTAGATAGGTGCCTGGTTTCTCTCTTGCCCTCTCTTGTTAAAGGTATTGTGCAAGTATTGCCTTGCTCTATAATGTAAATCCTATTGGCAGAAGGGAGTAGGAAGGCATTTACCTTGTCTAGGAACTCTATGATGAGAACCATTTTGTAGTCGTCCATGTCAATAATGGAGAAATCTAGAAGGTCAGTTCACTCCCCCAAGTTGATCTTTACATTACGAGCAACTCCATAAGTTGCACTTGGTGCCGAGTTGACTTCTTTAAGCCACCCTTGCTCCTTAGTGTACTTGATCCCCAGTCTTCCTGCCTCCTTTACCTCTAGAAAATTATTGTTGACTCTCGTATCCAACAAACTTTAACCATGCTGTTTCTTACTTTAGTTTCCACAAATAATCGTCCTTTCTTCGCGGACTTTGGCTCATCAAATTTTGCTGTAATGACACTAGTTAGGTTTAACGACCCCAAACGAGCTTCATCGTGAAGGCGTTCTTGATCCTCCACCAATGCTGATAGTTTTTTCTTCATTGTGCACACTCCTTCTTTGTGTGGCCCTTCACAAAAGAAACACTTTATCCGGGGTTTCTCTCCACATTTCTCATCCCGATCTTCTCTACCATTGGGTTTGGTAGACTTAACTGGGTCTTCATTGTTGTAGATATGGTTTCCACCATTTTCCCCCTTGTCATTCCTCTCATAGGTCGACTTTGGTTTCTCTTGCCTTCTCATTTCGATAAGTGATTCATCCACGGTAATAGCGGTGTTTAGATCTTGGACACCACGTCGTTCCAACTCCAGCTTCGCCCACATTTGTAGACCATCAATGAAGGCGAACAAGGCTTCGTCATCTGAATAGTTAGGATTTCAAGAAGAGTAGCGATGAACTCCTTGACATACTCCTTGATACTCCTTCTATGTGAGAGTCGTCGCAACTTGGCCCTTGCTTATCGAATGGTGTTTTCAGGATAGAACTGTCTCTTAAGTTCCTCCTTGAATTTACCCCAAGTATTCATAGAACATAGACCTCTTTCTATGTCACTACTTCTTCTCCTCCACCATAGCATTGCGGTGTCTTCTAGGTATGTCGTGGCAGTATCTATCTTCCTCGCCTCTTCTACTAGGCCGAGTGCTTTGAAATACTAGTTCAGACTCCATAAGAAGTTGTCGATTTCTTTCGCAATCCTCTCGCCTAAATACGCTTTAGGCCTTGGAACGTCTATCCTTATCGGATTGGGGACTCCTATAGGCGGACGTCTGCACTCTTGTACAATCGCCTTCTTAAGTAACGCCACATCCTAAAGGTATTGATTTCACCAAGGAGGGTCTTCTCCACGATCTGAGTTTTTTCTTGACATTTGGACAAGCCCTCGTTCAGGTCACCTTGCATTCCTACTCGGAGCTCGTCTCTCTCCTTCTCAAGCTCGGCAATGCGTTCCTCTAGGTCCCCAGCATTATCTTGTCCGTACGGCACAGTGAGTTCTACCTTCTCCAACATGGCAATAATGTCAACGATAACGTCTCTTGATCTTTCTCTTTCTTTGGTAGCTTTGGATCCTCCTGCCTAAACTTTGCGAGAGTTCTTACCATTTTCTCCGGTCCCGTGGGGAAGATTCTCTACTTCATCCACGACCTTTGAACTTTCATTCAATCTCTTCGTCATTTCAGCTCTGATACCAATTGTCACGGGCTCAGTCTTTCCATTGACGATCCGTGCGACACTAGTTACAATCTTCGCAATAACGAGTAACTAGTCAGCCTTACTCGACGCAACACTCGACGTTTAATAGAATTGACACAAGAATTCTAGAGAGAGTAAACTCTTACAAAAATAATATTATATCACTTGAATACTTGGTGATTTACAATGTAATACCTCACAGATATTTATAGGACTACTTCTAGCTATTACATTAATGACACACTAATTTAGGGCATTCCTTATAAGTGTCAATTAGTGATGCACTAATTTAGGGATTCCTTCTAATTGTCAATTAGTGATACACTAATTAAGGACATTCCTTTTAACTATCAATTAGTGATGCGCTAATCAAGGACATGCCTTTAAACTGTCAATTAATGATTCACTAATATGGCACCATCCTTCCAGCTAGAACATTCCTTGCATTGGGCTTAAACCTCCTCCTCTTCTTGGGCCAGAAAGATTGGGCCGTGACAACTATAACAGATGTCCTAATAAGCATTATATTCAATGTAGTTGTTGTAGAAGACCCGGTGGCACTAGTCGAAGATGTTCTTCTAGTACTCATGATGAATGTTTAATTGGTTGTTAATTATATTATATGAAATATTGGTTAATCAATACAAATATATCAATATTTAGTTTTATTAATAATTAAATTATTATATTTTTTATAATTAATGTTTTTATTATATAGTTAATATCTCATTATCAAATAATCCAACAAATCTTAAGAAATAACAATCTTCCAAATAATTATATTCAAACAAACTTTATTCAAAATAATAATAATAAAAATAATAATAATGAATAGAGATTGTTTGATACTGATTGTTTTACATATTTTATCTAAAATTCAATATTGAAAAAAATCAAGGGATTAAAATAAATAATTAAGGATGAAATGAGGTACTCATTTCATCCCCCAAAATTATTTATTTAACCTAAAATATGCACACACAAAACTTGATAAAATATTTTCCATATTTATTTTAATATTTAGTTTATTTAAAATATCAAAATTAAAACCAAAAGGTTGAAAGAAAAATAAATGTCAAACATTTCCATATGGTTTTAAATATAAAATAAAAATCGTAATTAGGTATAGAAGAAAAAATAAACATCCCTTAAGTAGAATAGCTATAGCCGAAGCCATAGTAATCGGATGAATGCTGAATTTTTATCAAATGCTCTAAACACGCCTAGCCCGCTGCAACCGAAGATGTGCACACTCGAGAAGCACTGGATCGACTAACTCTCGTTAACCGAATAGCTAACAGAACACCCAAACACCAATGGTATTGAACAGACCGCTGACAGAACGCACCCTAGCCTCTAAATGAAACCGTTTTAGAGCCCCAATCATCTTCTTCATCGCAATCTCCAAAAGGATAAGAACATATCCACTTTTGATTTTTCAAAAATGAAACTTCCTCAACAGTCAACCTAAACGGCTTATTCAAAATCTGGAATGATCACCCTATTACGGTGATCATTTTTTTTCTACAAAAATATGGATGAATCACCCATATTCTGGTCAATTGGCTCAAGAACAATCAAAACACTTGCAATCACTAAAAATCTACACACTAGTTTATAAAATTAACATAATTAATATGATTTATTTTTGAATAAATAAAATCAAAATAATTAACCCCATGACCAAAACCCAATTAAAATAATTAATTAGACTAATTATTTGTTAATTAAAGCTTAATTAATTAAAGAAAATGGTTAAAATAAAAAAAAATTCGGGGCAAATGTTGTACTCATTTATCTAAAAATAATTTTTGAAAAAAGTAGGGATTAAAATAAATAATTTAGGGTGAAATGAGGTACCCATTTCATCCTCCAAACTTATTTATTTAACCCTAAAAAATGCAACAAAAAAAATAAATTGGTAAAATATTGTCATATTTATTTTAATATTTTGTGTATTTTAAAAGATTAAAATTAAAGCTAAATCTGTGAGAGAAATATAAATTTCAAAAAAAACCTTAAGGTTTTAAAATAAATATAAATCGGTAATCGGGTCAAAACCGCGTCCGTTGGATGAGCATCGGGTCATCATCCAACGCCGAGGAGCAGGTCACGTAACCCACTGCAACTAGAGACGTGCACGCCCGAGAAGTAGGCAATTGGATAACGTCTGTTAGCTTAATCGTTAACAGAATTCCCAAACGTCAATGACATTGGACGGACCTCTTATGAAATGCCCAAAAGCGCATGAAATGGCGTCGTTTTATGCGCCACATTATTCTCCAACGCGATCGTCGGAAAGGATATGAATATATCCACTTTTGATTTCACAAAAGTGGAACTTCCTCCACCATCAACTATTTTAGCTGATTCAAAAGGTGAAATGATCATCCTACCATAGTGATCAATTCTCCTATTAAATAGGGATGATTCATCTCTATTCCGAACAACTTAGGAAGAACAGCCAAACACCATAAATAGATTTTGGTTGATTCAATCCACTTTAAGTTCATAACTGACCTTGGGAAGTTATAAATAGCCATCTGAATCAATTTTAAAGCCAGGAGATCAACTCTCCAACTTCAAATCGAAAATTTACATAAATCCTCCATTAAAGTTTCAAGCTTTTGGAAATTTCTAATTTTCGTTTCTAGCCATAAAACATGGATCTGAGCACCCAAAAAACTTCCCTAAGTATCAAAGAGTGTTCTACAATCCTTAAAGTAAAGTTCCATTCATCTTCTAATTCATATTTACCGTTTAAATTTGAAATTTTTATATTTCAAATTGCATAAGCTTGTTTTTTATGGTGTTTTATGGTTGAAATCCATCCTAGGATCTTTTGTGAACTTTATAGATATGTTAGAATCAATCAATCAACCTAAAATAGTAAAACCCAAATTTGAATTTTAAAAATAAAAAAAAAAATGTATTTGTTGTTCTTTGACTAATTCTCTTAAATCATAGCTGAGAAAGCTTCCCAAAATGATTGTAATCATGTTAGGCAACTATTTGGATCCATCAAGTGTGTGAGGCATAAGGAAGCTATTAGATAGCTCATTTCTCCTCAAAACAACTTTAAAATCAAAAATCCAATTTTTTATCACAATTTGTATTGAACAATTTGATCATCATCCAGGTTGATTGATACATTGAGATGATGATCAACATGTTCCTAGGAGCTTTGTGAAGCTACTCAAGACCTTGGATCAAAGAATCCAAGCTAAAAAAATAAATTATATAACCGCACTTTTGTGTTCTTGAGGACTAAGGGGTCCGACCTAAGACCGAGAGGTCCGATCGACAATCATCGGTCCATACTAAGAACTAGAACCGATAAATTCTAAACTAGGACCGAGACCTAGGAAAGAGAATTTCAACAGAACCGAGAAGTCTAACTGATGTTTTTGAGATATGACCGAGGATTTCAGCCAATGATTTTTATATACAAGACCAAAAGGTCCAATTCAGGACCGAGAGATCCAACCTAGGACCGAGATTTCCAAAGCCTAGGACTAAGAAGTCCAAACTTAGGATCGAGAATTCTTAAAACTGAGAAACTTATCCTAGAGTTAACCCAAGGTTGTGGGTTTGTACACCTAGACCGGTAATCTCAGCCAAGGAACGAGAGTCCTTAGCACCTAGACTGATGAACTTCGGCACCCCTACTAAGGTTCCCGAGCCTCAACCTAGACCGTGGGTTTTTAGACCTTGACCAAAAAAAACGAACCCAATGCCTAGGACTCTAGTCAATATAGACCTGTTTGGTTCCACTTTTCAAATTCTAAAATTATTTTTATAATTTTGGGACTTCAAATCTTTTTCTAAAAATTTCAAAAAATTAAAAAATACTTTTAAAATATATTTGGGATATATCCACTAATATATTTTGATAAATGATCATTTAGGATATATGTTTATACCCTAATGCCTTTAAAAATAACTAATGTTTTTCAGGTATTTCCCCCAAATCAACGGCATCCGCAACAAGTACCATCATTTTAAATATTGTTGTTACAATATTTTAAATAACGCACAAACCATATGCATGTTTAGAATCAGAAGAATAATCAGTAAAAATAAAATGTGATACAACCGATTTTTATAAGTCAAATTTATAAGTAGAGACCATTTTTCAAACGGGTATGGAGGATGAAGCTTGAAATCTCTTTTCCCGAGTATCACCAAACTACGAACTAAAAGAAACTATGTTCAATATGTTTGTACATGTATACCAACTTTTATTGATTTACAAAAATCAATTGGCGACTATGTTTCAAAATAAAAAAACCTTTTAAATTAATTATGTTTAATTAATTTAAACTCAAGGAGTTTTAAAAACCAAAATGTGATATTATTACCGTAAATCCCCGGATTATTTAAATTGAATTATGAAATTATTTATTTATAATTCATTTCAAAATATATCATGGATCATTTAAATTTTTTTTAAATAATGTTATATTTTAAAAGATAATTCCTAACACGCAAACCGATGTTAAAATTCTTGAAACTCGAGCTTTTCTGCAAAACCGAAACCAATGGGTTGATTCGATCCACTTGGATAGATAAACTGAACAAATTTGAAGTCAAGAGATCCACTCTCCAACTTCAAATCAGCAAAATTCAGAAATCCGCCATCAAAGCTATAAGCTTTTAGATTATTGAAAACTTTGTATAAGGCTTTAAAACTAGGATTTGAACATCTCAAAAGCTTCCATAAGGTCTTATGAGTATTCTCCAATCCTTGGTAAGATTTCAATTACACTCTAATTGAAAATTTTGATTTCTTGATTTGGTCAAAACGAACGGTCGGTGTTCTTGTTTTGATACCAATTAAGTATATGAGATATAAGGAAGCTATTGGATAACTCATTTCTCCTCAAAACAGTTTTAAAACCAAAAATCTAATTTTGATCACAAACTGTTTTGAACGATTGATCATCACCCAGGTCGATGGATATCTTGAGATGATGATCAACATGTTCTTGAGAGATTTGTCAAGCTACACAAGATTTTGGATCAAAGAATCCAAGTTTAAATCAAAATTGAAAAATCTGCAACTTTTGTGTTCATGAGGACTAAGAGGTCCGACCTAGGACCGAGTGGTTCGACCAACAACTATCGGTCCGGACCAAAATATAAGACTGAGAAATTTGAACTTATAACCAAGAGGTCCGACCAAGAAATTCAATAGGACTGACAGGTCCGACCGATGTTCTTGAGCTAAGGCCGAGAGGTTTGATCGGTGTTCTTCAACTAGGACCAAGAGGTCTAACTGAGGATTTTTATAACTAGGACGAAGAGGTCTAACTTAGGACTGACAAGTATAAACCTAGGATCAAGGAATCTTGACCCCAATCGAGATTTCCCGAACCTATGACCGATGAGGTTAGCCCATGATTAACCTAGGATCGGTGGGTTTATACACCATGACAGAATATATTAGCCAAGGAATGAGAGTCCTTATCACCTCGGCTGAGGGACTTCAGCACCCCGACTAAAGATCTCGATCCCCGACCGAGAGGCTCCTCGACCCAAATCGAGGGTTTTTGGACCCCAACCGACAAAAACAAACCCAAAGTCTAGGACTCCAATCTTAATGCCTATTTGGTTCCACTTTTCAAAACTCAAAATTATTTTTGTAATTTTGGAACCCCAAACCATTTTCTAAAAATCTTAAGTGATTAGAAAATAATTTCAAATATATTTTTGGGATATTTCCACACAAAAAATATATTTACTAAGGCATTTTTGGTGTTTATTTATAAACTATAACACTCTTAAAATGACTGATGTTCTAAAGGTATACTCCTCCTTAGTTATCATCAGAAACAGGTACCGGCATTTAAATATTATTGTTTCAATATTTTAAATAACGTTAAAACCTAGAATCATGACTAGGACCGGAAGAATAATCGATTAAAATAAAATATTATATAACCGATTTTCAAACCAAATTTATAAGTAGAGACCTTTTAAAACGGGCACAAAGGATGAAGCGTGAAAGCCTTTCTTGAGTATCACCAAACTACGAACTAAAAGAAATTTTGTCTAATACGTTTGTATATGTATGCCAATTTTTATTGATTTTCAAAAATAAATTGGCGACTTTGTTTCAAAATAAATAATATTTTAAATTAATTATGTTTAATTAATTTAAAATGGATTTCTAAATTAATCAAAATTTAATTTAATTACTACAAACAGGATTTCTACAATTACCGTCGAAATGGGTCAACTGAAAAATGAAATTCAAGAGCACCATAGAATGCTAAACTACTAAACTACCTTTTGAGAAGTGTTAGAATAATGGATCCAACAAGGTAAGGCCTTCACCGGCCTTACCTACATACATAGGGCCATAAGTCTCTTTCCAGCAGCTCGTCGGAAAGCCAAACCCCTCCTATTAAAAATATAGTGCAACCTTCTTTAAGAAGGAAAAAGAGATTACCGCAAATTCCTGAATTATTTAAAATTAACCCCAAATTAATTATTTTGAATTAATTTCAAAAGTTGTCAAGGATTATTTAAAAATCTTTTAAATTCAATGTTTTATTTTAAAAATTAAAATTCCTGACATGCAAACCGAGGTTTAAATTCTCAAACCTAGAGCTTTTCAGCGAAAACCAAATCAAAGGGTTTTTTGGGGGTTACAAGTTTATAAATACATATGTAGTATTTCAAAAATTAAAAAGTTGGTGTAAAAAAAGAATATTCCGAGAATATTCTTTTGAGTTTAAAAATAGGTTTTTTGGTTGAGAAGAATTATTGTTTGATTTGACATTTACTGCATTTTGAGTTTGAGAATGACTTTTAGGGTTGTAGATGATCTAAGCCCCCCACAACCCATAAGTGTGTTCGTTTGTATCTGTGTGGGAAAGAGTGTCGGTGTTGTATTTCATGAAGATATGTAATTGATTTAAGATTGTGACATTCTCCTTCCTAGTCTGTTTATAAAATTTTAAATTTCTTGTTAAATTGATTTTCAACTAAATTTTTGTATTTTGTAAAAATATTCAAGACGTCTGATTTTTGTATAAACAGATATAACCACGTAAATTCACTATAACCATCCACAAACAAAAAAAAGTGTCTATAATCATCTAAAAAGCAATTGGGGGTAGGTCCTAAAACATCAAAATGTAGTAAATAGGGATGGAAATGGGTACCTTACCCATCGGGTAGTGAAGTACTCATCTCCAAACTCGACTTTCATTTTAACACCCGACCCCGAACCCGATAGGTAACTCTACTTCTATCCTCATCTCTGATGTGTCAGATACTCGATTCTCGATGGTTATCCTATTACCCAATTAAAAAATTTATAAGATAATAAATATTGAAGAAAAAGAAACGTAAGTTTAATAAAATAATTTAAAAATTAGTAATATCAAAATGTTAAAATTATAAATAAAAACATTACTTACCTATATATATTTATTTTGTAGATCTTGAAGAAGATAAACTAAAGTGAAGAAAAAATATAATGAAAGTTGAAAAAAGTTACAAGATTGAATATAAAGAATGATGAGAGAGAAATAATATTTTGTAATTAAAATAAAATTGAAGATCAAGATTTACGTAAAAAAATATTTTTTTGAGATTATAAAAACATTAAATATGGACTAGAGTATGGATAAGACCAAGTTAAATTATGTTGTTAAATCTAGTTAAATTGATTAAAATGAACTTAGGAAATAAGTTTATACATTGTTTTGATGATGCGCGAGACAGTAAATAAAACTTAGTTATACATAGACAAAGCTGAAGGGAGTGTTTTAAATGATGAATAAAATTAAGTTGTGAAATTGTTTATGCGCAGGTATAATAGAAGAAGATGTGTACAGACGTCTAGAGCTCAAGAAGCATATTCAGGCGTCTTAGTGCAAATAGACGTCTTAAGCTAAGAAGACGTGTATAGATGTCTAGAGCTCAAGAAACGTCTTCAGACGTGTTAGTGCAAATAAACGTCATAAACTAAGAAGACATGTATAGACGGGTGAGTCTGAAGAAGAAGAGTGAACAGACATCTTTGTGCGAATAGATGAAGCGTGAGTAGACGCTCCAAGTCAAGCAGATGCCTCAACTTGTGAAACGCAAGCAGACACCTTGCTTCAGCAGTCGTCTGAAGAAGCGCTAGCATACGTCAAGGCTTCTACAGAAGACTGAAGTGCTAGTAGACATCTAGGCTGCAGCAGAAGTCTAAAGCAGCACCCGTTCATCTTCCTTTCTCATCATCCGATAAACGACAGACTACCACACCAGCACACACAGTAATCAACAGAATAATGCCACATTTCAATATTCAGATTCGAACATTGCATTAAATATCGTGTATCATTATACAAACCTTCAAAGAATCATAACAGTCACACACTACTCAAGTAGAGTTACGCTACATCAGTACGCGGAGTTCTAGAACATGCCATCATTGAATGCAAAGAGACTGTGACTCATATATATATAAATTGATATTAATCAAGAAGAATGTTGTTGGTTCTTCTCTACTGGTCTTTCTAATTAGTTCTTCCATTTGGCTCATCTTGATGTTGTTCATCTACGATCAAGATTACTCTATTACTACTCTAGTTGTAATTTGTATACTTTGTACTTTCTATTAAGATAAGTTGAGAGAGAGAAATTGATGTAATATCTATTAAGAATATTAAGTGTTGTTCGTTGAACAAAGGGTGTTTGTTCAACAAAGTAAGAGCTAGGAGTTTAGAACATGCATTGTTAAGTCATGGGTTTCTAACTGATCTTGTTTAGAGGTTATACAAGTTAAAGTCTTTTAGTGTATCCTTCTGGGAACAGAAGAAGGGGTGACGTAGGAGTTTTTATCTCCGAACATCCATAAACAACTCCGTGTTCATTTATTATTGTCGTATTCATCCTACATCAACACGCTTCAAATCTAGCGAGTAATTTTGCACTTGAATTCGATTCAAGAGCTTGTGAATATTTGTCACGAGAATAGAAACATGTCTTAACCTCTAACAGGGTTAAAACCAAATTGGAAGTCGATAGTCGTTCAACAATATTCAAACCCCATCGGGTGTTGTTGACGCTGATCCCAAAAAGTGGTATCAGAGCGAAGTTTTCTACTCTCTAAGAAACAAACATCAATATGTTTATCCTAAACAAGATTCCTATGTTCACAAAGGAAGACTACAATGACTAGAAAATTAGGATGCAAGCTCATACGGCCTCTCAAAACGATGACATGTGGAATGTTATCACTAACGGTCTTAGAAGATCTTAAAGAACATAACAGCCACAACTTCAGCAGACAACGTCCTTGAGATGATTGAAAAGCCAAGATATGAGTGGATAGCTGAAGACAAGAGGAAAGGCAATCTCGACAATATGGCTAAGGATATCCTATACAAAACGATGGATAAAAATATGTTCAGTAAAATCAAATCTTGCTCCACCACTAAAGAGATTTGGGAAAAGTTAACCCAATTGTGTGAAAGAAACGACCAGACCAAAGAGAACAAACTCATGGTTGCTGCACAAAAATATGATAGCATAAAGATGAAGTCTGGAGAAACCATGACGAAATTCGAAGAAAAGGTTTACCAGCATCATCATCGAGCTATCTACGTTGGGAAAAATATACAATAATAGAGAAGTTTCTATGAATGTGGTGAAGGTTCTTCCTAGAGAATGGGACATAAAGACTTTTTCTATGAGGGAGTCAAAGGATATGAGCAAAGTAAAACTGTACGATCTCTTCTCGGATCTAAAAGCTTATGAGTTTCACCTAAACTAGAGGAATAAAGAGGAGCAGTCAATCTCAACCATCACTAAAGCTTTGGTGACCACTAAAGAGTCACATGATATTGATATCACAAAGACGGCTGAGCAGATCAGCGAAGACGCTATGTCACTTTTCGTGAAGAAATTTGGTAGATTTATGAAGAAAAGCCAATCTTTTTCTAATTTAAACAATTATAATTATAGAAATGAGTCTAAGTCTAACTTAAAATGCTTTAATTGTGATAAACTAGGACACTTCAAAGCAGACGGTAAGAAGCCGAGGAGAGAGGATAAAAGGCCCTTCGACAAGAAGAAGAAGAAGAAGGAGTAAAAGGCCCTAGTAGCTAAGGAAAGGAAGAGTCAGTGGGATGACATCTCAGACGAAAGCTCATCGTCCAAAAGTGAAAATGATGAAGGAATTCAATGCCTCATGGCTGACACTGATGAGGTATTTGATTACTCTTGCGAAGAATTTTCGAGAGATGAGTTCATAAATACACTCAATGACATGGTTATTGAGTACAAGAAGCTATCAGACACCTTTGATGAGATAAAGGTGAAACAGACGTTTGATAATATCATCTCATCTCAAGATACTCAACCAGAATCATTGGTAAACAACATGAGTGATCTCTCATCTAAGAATGAGAAACTCAAGGAAACTAACAAAAAAATATATTTATAAAACCAAAGACTTACTTATATGGTTAGTTCCTGGACAAAGTCTAGGGAAGCCGTCAAATAGCTGATTACTCAGCAAAGACCTGCCGCATGCAAATCCGGTTTGGAATTTGACTATGGTTGCCCAAACAAGTTCAATCACAAGTTGAACCAACTGATAGTTAGCTGATATAGGAACTAATCAGCTAACAAGTTGAACCCAGTAAAATGCGAACTTAAGACTATAAGATTTTTCAATGGACATTTAGTTGATATAGGAACTAATCACATCAGTGATGTATTAGCTTCAAGAGATGTGATAATGTATGTAAAGCCAACTGATAGTTGGTTGAAGCCTGAGAGGTTAACAGTCAGTCTGTCTAGCAAAGAAAAACCTGATAGAAAGTCAAGTATGTTTTACCAAAAACCATCTCATAAAGCTAAGAAGTCATTAGCAGGAAGAAATACATCTGCTAAGTCTAACACATATGCCTTATTTACAACCCACAGTGGGAGATCCATAAAGATAACATAAATCTGTATTCCCAAGGGACTGATGAACCACAGACCCAATTAATTTTGGGTACCAAAGATGTAAAATGTTATTTGTAGGTTGAACAGGAAAGCTACTTGGAGGAATTGGTGTGGTACCTGGACAGTGGATGCTCCAAACTTATGACCGGCAACAAATAGTTGTTAACTAATGTAGTCAAATGCACAGGGCCAAAGATAACCTTTAGTGACAACAGCAAAGGTATAACTGTGGGTAAGGGTAAGATTATCCACGGTAACTTAACTATTAATAATGTACTCTTAGTAGAAAACTTTTCTTATAACTTAATAAGCATTAGTCAAATGTGCAATAATGGTTATATAGTTGATTTCCAAAAGCATGCATTTCTAGTTAAAGATCAACAAGAGAATTCCTTGTTGACAGGTAGCAGAATAGGAAATTCATATATGATGAACTGGAAAAACAAGATTTCTGAACCAGTATGCATAACTGCAAAGATTGATCAAAACTAGTTATGGCATAAGAGCTAAACCATCTCAATTTCAAAACTATAAACAAGTTGTGTTCAAAATATTTGGTAAATGGAATACCCAAGTTAAAGTTTTCCAAAGATAAGATCTGCTCTACTTGCCAGATGGGCAAACAGGTCAGATCGACGTGTAAAAATAAGGGTAATATTCAATCCGACAAGTGCCTAGAATTATTGCACATGGATCTTTTCGGTCCAATTCTAGTAACTAGTCTAGGTGAGATGAGATATATCCTTGTCATAATAGATGACTACTCTAGATTTACTTGGGTTGTTTTTCTAGATTCTGAGGATTAGACGGCTGAACAATTAATAAATATCCTTAGAAGACAACAAAATGAAAAGGCTTTAACAATAATTAAAATAAGAATGACAAAGGTACTGAGTTTACCAATAGACGTCTATCATTATTACTTGAGGAGTCTAGTGCCAGAACTCCACAGCAAAATGACATTGCTGAAAGGAGAAATAGAATACTGAAGGAAGCTGTTAGATAAATTCTTGTTGAGTCCGGTGTTTCTCAAAGACTATGGGCGGAAGCCATAAACACAGTGTGTTACACTTAAAATAGATAAATGATCAATAAATGCCTGAATAAAATACCCTATGAAATATTTTATGGAAAAACCCCTAAAGTTGCATATTTTAGGATTTTTGGGTGTAACTGTTTTATTCATAATAATAGATAGAGTCATTTGACTGCATTTGATGCCAAAGTAGATGTTGGTGTAATGTTAGGATATTTAATAGTCAGTAAAGCGAACAGAGCGTTTAATAAACAAACTCTGACTGTTGAAGAGTTCATACACATAGATTTTGACTAATTTGTGTAAAGCAATTCTAACAAATTCATCGAAGTTACTAACAAATTAGAAGATGTTAACCTTCAATATTATAGTGACAATGAAGCTCAGGTTGTAAGAAACATGTCATCTAATCAGTCAGCTAATTTAGTTGATGCTCAACCAAACTTTTAGACTACAAGTTAGCATGCTGTTGATAGTCTAGATGTTGCAGGGTCAACTAATCAGACATCTGACATTCTTGGACCTAACTTCAGATAGAATAAGAACCACCCGCCTGAATCAATTACTGGTAACCCGTCTGCTCCTATTACAACAAGACACCAACTAATGGATGAGATGGGTAATTCAGCGTTTATTTCACAATTAAAACCTAAGAAAATAGATGAAGCATTGCTTGATCCCGATAGGATCAATATAATACAATGATAGAAAAATTAAGTAAAGTTAATTTTTGAAACCGGCCAGAAAACTAAACTACTATTAACTCTTATGTGCAGGAACAGATCGAATCGTATAAACCGGCTGGAACTGCATAAACCGGCTGAAGAACATATAAAAGCAATCCAGTTCCAGATGATCAATTCATGATCAAGAGGAACCGACCTCAACATTCTCAACAGATCGACTAGCAAAGAAAAGTTTACATCCAAGCCGAATTATACTATGAAAGAGTCAACCGGAAACTAAGAGTTACAAAGATGACGTAATGTGACGAAATAGACGTGTCTTGGAGAAATAAAAGAAGATGAGATTCGGATTAGAAGCATGCGATAAAAACAATGATGATTTACTGATCCGACTGAGACAGTCGGAAGGTGCATGCCTGACACGTGTCCAAATCTGCAAACCGGCTACGTCATTTATACTTGAGAGGTATCTGCATGCTTGCCAAGTGTCAGGAAGTTGAAACGTCCAAGCAACCTCCCTGAATCGGCGTGATTTTGAACTTACCAATCCCACAGTGAGAGAAGAAAGTGACCGTTGGGATCCTCTTCACTATAAAAGGAAGACGAAGCGACCTCATTAATGACAGTCACGAAAATCTTAAGAGAGAGAAAGAAATCTCACGCGCGATCCAAAATTGTTCTACATTTACCGAAAGCTTTATTGTGTTGTATTAGTGTATTACATCAAGAGTGAGTTGGTGTAACCGGCGAGTAGTGAGTTAGGCTCGACCGGCAGTGTAATTGTTGTAACTTTGAAAGTTAGTGGAGATCATTCTCATAACCTGAGAGGAAGGGGTGACGTAGGAGGGTTTGCTCCGAACATCCATAAAAAATCTTGTCTCGTGTCCTTTATTTACTTCTTGCTTATTTGACTCTAAAATCTAAATACAAACCAAAACATAATCCTACTCCTCAATCAAACCGGTCTACTCATATCTCTAAAACCGACTCCTCATAAACCTCATTCAAGTCGCGTACGTTGCTTCAGACTGAAACAGACATTTCCGCCCTTGAACCCGGTTCAAGAGTCTATGACAGTTTGCGTAATGCTGAGAAAGGTTATAGTCTCTAACCGGACTATCACTAAATTGTGTTGTGTGTTGTGTAAGCGGCCACCCTTCCAGAAACCGGAAACACCCCGGTCCTCCAAGGGCGTCCCCGATCATAACAAGTGGTATCAGAGCAAGGTTCTTAGCACTCAAGCAACCAAAGAAGATGGGAAGCATGACCCACAGCGACAAGCCACCAATGCTAAACAGTGAAGCGTTTAGCAGCTGGAAGAAACAGATGTATCTACATATAATCACGCTAGATGATGAGATGAGCATAGTTCTAAAGGAAGGGCCAATCAAGATCAACAAAGATATAGACGCATGGACAACTGAAGATCGAAGACGGAGCAACATGGACAACCATTGCATGAGGCACATATACAAGGCTATAGACGATAACACCTTGAACAAGATATCAGATTGTGATAATGCAAAGGAAGTCTGGGAAACTATCATTCAGATCCATGAAGGAAACAAAAGGACAAAGGTGAATAAAATCTTGGTGGCCACACAAAAATATGAGAACATCAGGATGAAACCGGGGGTAACATGAAGGAATTTAGCAACAGGTTCACCAGCGTGGTCAACGAGCTTCAAACACTCGGAAAAAGATACGACAACCGAGAAGTAATAATTAAAGCCTTAAGATCACTACCGAGCACATGGGATATCAAAACCATGGTGATGAGGGAATCAAGCAACCTCGAGCAGATGAAGTTGCATGACGTGTTTGAAGATCTAAAAGCATACGAGTTCGAGATTAAGTCTCGGATCGAAGATGAAACATCTACGTCAACCGCAACCAGAGCTTTGGTTACATCGGTGGAACCGGCGGTCCAAGTATCAACTGTTCCGACTCCAGTCAAAAACGCTGATCAGATTAGTGAAGATGTGATGGCGATGCTTGCTCAGAAATTTGGGAGATTCATGAAGAAGAACCAGCCGCCATCTAACAACAACTTTAATTATAATTATGTTGATAAATCAAATAAAAGATGTTATAACTGTGATGGTTTTGGACATTTCAGGTCAGAATGCAGAAAACCGAGAAGAGACGACAGAAAACCGGAAAGCAACTATCAAGGCAACAACTACCAAGGCAACCGGTATCAGGGTAACAACTACCAAGGGAATGATTATCGAAGAAATGACAACCAACAGAACGATTACCGAAGAAACGATAACCAGCAAGCCGATGAGGGGAACGAAATACAGAAGGCACTCATTGCATCCGACGGTGGAAGTGAATAGGCATATTCCGACAACGAAAATGATGAGGAAAGAGTAACATGCTTCATGGCAAACGACGAAGAGGTATTTGATTTCTCTTCTGATGAGTTTACTAAGGAAGATTTGATTTCTACACTCAACGAAATGGTCGCTGAGTTCAGAAACATATCTGCCTATATACCGACTCCGGTAGAACATAAAACCGTAGAGTCAAGTGGTATCGCTGATGAATCATGTGAAACCACAGTGTATGAACCGGCTAAACTATCTTTAGAAAACGAGGAGACAGTTCAACCGGTAACTGAAGTCGATGAATGAGAATTGTATGTTACGACTGCGTGGGAAAGATCTCGTAAAGCCGTAGATCAGATGTGTAACTATAAAAGACATCCTAAGTGTAGATTTGGTATTGGATAAAAATAAAACAAGTCAAACGAATCAAAACAACCTAACGGGATGAAACTCACGAAAGACAATCTTCAATTTATAAGATTTGTCAAGAGCTCTTCAACCAACAATGAGGCAGAAACTGTCATAAAACCGGAACTAAAATATGTAAACCCAACTAAATCAGAAAAATGGCTTCATCCTGAGAGAAGGAAAGCCAACCGGACAGTAAATAAAATAAGTACATCTCGATTTCAAAAACAGTCATCACCGCAATATAAGGCATTCTTGAGCAAGGATCAAGAAGTTAAGCCGAATACCATAAGAACAGATACCGGGAAGGTGATCCGACTCATTCAAGTCTGGATCCCAAAGGGACTAATCAACCATGGACCCAACTGAATGTGGGTACCAAAAAGGTGTAAATATTTTTCTTTTACAGGTTAGGAGAAGCAACCGGCTAAAGAACTCGGAATGGTATCTGAACAGCGGATGCTCAAGACATATGACCGGCAACGATAAGCTACTAACAGACATCAAATATGAAACCGGAGCGATTATCACATTTGGTGACAACTCAAAAGGTAGAACCGTGGGCAAGGGTAAGATTGTCCATGGTAACCTATCTATAAATAATGTACTACCAGTAGAAAACTTGCATTTTAACTTGTTAAGCATTAGTCAAATGTGTGATGTAGGATACAAAGTTGAGTTTCATAAAAATGCATGATTAATCAAGAATCATCAAAATGACATTCTTTTAACCGGTAACCGAATGGGAAATATATACAAATTTGATTGGAAAACTGACTTTGAAAAACCTGTATGCATGATAGTTGGAAATGATCCGAACTGGCTCTGGCACAAACGGCTAAACCATTTAAACTTCAAAATAATAAACTTCATATGTTCTAGGGAATTAGTTCACGGTTTTCCAAATGTTAAATTTTCAAAAGATAAAGTATGCGTTGCATGTCAAATGGGTAAACAAATAAAGTCATCTTTCAAAACGTAAAGGAAATCATCAATCTGAACGATGCTTATAACTCCTGCATATGGATTTGTTTGGTCCGGTTAGAGTAGCCAGCTTAGGAGGCATGCAATATACCATGGTAGTTATTAATGATTATTCTAAATTTACTTGGGTAATATTTTTAGCTTCTAAAAATCAAGCAACACCAAATCTGATCAAATTGATTTTGAGAATACAAAATGAAAAATCTATTCGGGTAAACAAAATCAGAAGTGATATAGGAACCGAGTTTATAAACAGCAGATTAACTACTTTTCTTGATGATTCCGGTATTAGACACGAGTTGTCTAGTGCTAGAACTCCTCAACAAAACGGTCTGGCTGAAAGAAGAAAACCGAACTCTCAAGGAAGCCGCAAGGTCAATGATAGCCGATTCGGGTATTGCTAAAAAATTTTGGGCCGAGGCAATCAATACCGCATATTACACTCAAAATCGATCTTTAGTAACTAAACGTTTTTCCAAAACTCCTTTTGAGATATACTATGATCGAATTCCAAACATACGGTATTTTCGAATTTTTGGTAGTAAATGTTTTGTTTACAACAACGGAAAAAATTATTTGACCGCATTTGATGCTAAATCCGATGAAGGAATAATGTTGGGATATTCGGCTGTAAGTAAAGCATATAGGATATATAACACTAGGACTTCAACAGTTGAACAAACATCTCACGTTGTTTTTGATGAATCGGTTGAACGAAACACTGCATTACTCTTCGACCTTCACAACAGAATGAAAAAATTCAATATCTATTCTGATGATGAAGATGAGGTTACGGTTTTTAGACGTTTTGTCAATGATCAAGCGGTTGATGCTGAACCTCAGCCTGTTCAAGCTGCTTTATCTCAGAAAGTTGACTCTTCAGTTTCAACTGAAGAAATCGGTCGGTCTGACTCTGTTCAGCCTACCGATCAGTCTAACCTTGAGCAGCCAACCGAGAGCTTGGAAGACACGTCTCGAATAAACCTCAGAAGGAATAAAAATCATCCTCTTGAACTAGTAATAGGTAACATATCCTCACCCGTCCGAACTAGGCAACAAAATTTGGAACACTATGAAAACTCAGCTTTCATATCACAAATTGAGCCGAAAAAGGTGAATGAAGCATTGTCTGATCCCGATTGGATCCTAGCAATGCAAGAGAAACTAAACGAGTTTGAGAGAAATAAAGTCTGGTACCTAGTCCCTAGACCGAAAAACAAACCGGTTATAGGAACACGATGGGTATTCAGAAATAAACTCAATGAAGACGGTTTAGTTACAAGGAACAAGGCCCGGTTAGTGGCTCAAGGCTATAAATAGGAAGAAGGCGTTGATTTTAAAGAATCATTTTCCCCTGTAGCTAGACTTGAGGCCATTAGAATTTTTTTAACATATGCAGCCTTCAAAAATTTCAAAGTTTTTCAAATGGATGTTAAAAGCGTTTTTCTAAACGGTAAAGTATACGAAGAGGTATATGTTAATCAACCTCCAGGTTTCAAAAACTCAGAACACGAAAATCATGTTTACCGGCTAAACAAAGCCCTTTACGGTTTGAAACAGGCTCCAAAAGCCTGGTACGACACATTAACACAATTCTTATTCAACCACAAGTTTACAATAGGTTCATTCGACAAAACTTTGTTCAAATTTGAGAAAAAGGAACACATATTACTTGTTCAAATATATGTTGATGATATTATTTTTGGATCAACTGATCCAAAATTGTGTGATAAATTCTCGAAAATGATGACTGAAAATTTTCAAATGAGTATGATGGGAGAACTGAGTTTCTTCGTAGGACTTCAGGTTAAGCAGATCGAGACCGGAACGTTCATAAGCCAGCCAAAGTACACAGCCGAACTGCTGAAGAAATTTGGAATGGATACATGCGCTAAGGCGGCTACACCAATGAGCTCTTCCGTAAAATTAGACAAAGATGAGGATGGTCAAGCCGTTGACATCACAGCATATCGGGGAATGATTGGATCTTTGCTGTACCTAACAGCTAGTCGACCGGACATCTTGTTTGCGGTTGGAGTATGCGGGAGATTTCAAGTCAATCCAAAGCAATCACACTATATCGCAGCTAAAAGAATATTGAAATATCTGAAAGGAACTCAAGATGTGGGACTTTGGTATCGAAAAGATTCAAGCTTCAATCTCATAAGTTACTCAGACGCGGATTACGCAGGATGCAAAATAGATAGAAATAGTACAAGTGGAACTTGTCAATTCCTGGGTGACCGACTCGTTACATGGAGTAGCAAGAAACAAACCTCAGTTGCAACATCAACCGCAGAGGCAGAGTATCTAGCAGCCGGAAGCTGCTGTGCACAACTCCTCTGGATCCAACAGCAACTAAGGGATTTTGGTGTAATAGTTGAAGAATCACCAATATTTTGTGACAACACCAGCGCGATAGCGATAACATACAATCCGGTGTTACACTCAAGAACGAAGCACATTGACATAAGACATCATTTCATCCGGGAGCATGTTCAAGAGAAGCACATCCGGCAGGAATATGTGTTAACCGAGCAACAAGTAGCTGATATCTTCACCAAACCACTACAGGAAGCTAAGTTTTCTCATTTCAGAAACATTCTAGGACTTAATGATATCAAGAAACTTATACCATGATCATACATGCATACTGTTTACATACATCATCATGAAAAACCGGATATGTGTTCAGGGAGAAGCTCTCGCTTCTCAAACTATATTCAAATAAGCCATTAAATATTCAAGGATGCTAACCGGGAGGAAGTCTACAGTTATGCCTGATTACTTCATAATGTCAAACCACATGTATACTTACTACGCGGTTGAAATGACTGGGCAAAAGTGGATATAATCAATCCAAAACTGAACAAATGTTGATGCGATTCAACATTTCTTCACACCAGAATAAAATATCCAACTAAAACCGGTCATGGAAAACCGATTAGTACAAATGCATTCTGGTTTAGATAAACTGAACTTTTCTGGTTAACTTGGGATAACTGACCGTGTTTTCATGCACATCTTGAGAAATGAAGCCTGTAATTAATAAAATAGTTTACCTCAATCGAGATGACGACATGTGTCCATCATCAAGAGAGGGAGACTAACCTCTTGTCAATAGATTTATTTTCATCATGAATATCTTAGTAATGATTAACTTTGCATTGGAAATAAACATTATACACTTCAACAAGTTAAAACCTATTAACTAATCGATGACATCACTAAGCATGCTTAGCCTATTGATCTAGCCGAACCCCTGGCTATATAAACCACCCTTTAATCCTCACAACACTTCACAAAATTCATTATTCATAAAAACTCTCTTGAGCTAAAACTATCTTAAGATCATGAACTCCGACCCACTCGCAAAGAAAATCCTGTTGGCTGATTTCAATTCCATTTATCAATACGAAGACCATGAAGTCAAAGAAATGTTCTTAGTCGTTGAAAGAAGCGGGTTAAGAGGATTTTTGGAGAACAAATTCATCCTCGACTACTTGGTAGTCGATGAGTTCTTCGAAACTTCAAAAGAGGTGCACCGAGACATAATTGTTGCACGAGTCTATGGTCAGTCCTTCCTATTCAGCGAGACGGATTTCGCTGAATACTACGGTTTACCCACTGAAGGGGTAACCGACCTTACCTACTCCCCGATGACCATTGGAGAAATGTGTCATCGGTTCTCCAACTCTAACATCCCAGTTAGGCCCTGGGGTGCTAAGAGCCAACTCTCTCACAAGTACCAGCTTCTATGTGAGATTCTGGGAAAGTCAGTTCTAGGTAGAGAGAAAAGCTATTACTATACCCAGAGGCTTTTTGAGATGATGATTGCAGTTATGGTGGGACACCGGTAAACTGGTCCTGGATCATCTTCAGCAACCTGAAGAAGATGATTCTCTCAAACAAAACCGGTTATGCTCCGCAGTTAAGCGGTTTCTGTGCCAGTCTGGATATCCACTCCTGACCCTTCGTCACTCTCCATCTGAAGCACGTGCTCACGAAGGAGAGAATTCAAGAACTGATCGACCGGTGGGAAGCAGCTAAGGCCAAGAGGAATCAAGCTGCCGGTTCATGAAACGTTTAAACCTTCTTCATCTCTTTTCTCATTCTCCAAACCGGTAATTTTGTTGTACTACCGGTTTGGTACTCTTCATTAATGAAAATCTTTTCCTTCCTTTTCGATCAAAAACAAAGGAATCCTAAAGAAAATAACCAACATTAAATGCGCCGTATCAAACCAAATCAAATCAGTCTTGAAAACTGAAATATTTGCTTTTCAAGAAGCATGCTTGATCCGATTAGACTAGACACGTCTTTATCCTCTTGAAAACTGATAAGGCATTTATGACCAGACATAAACGGTCTGATTTTTCAAATATTCTCATTAAATGCAACCAACCGCCCACACAATAAAAGAGGCCTCATCCCTCTTCATCAAAACATATTTAAGATATTCTTCTCTCTCTAAGCTCGAAATTTCAAGAACTTCATTCGACCTTATCTCTTATCCTCTTCCAAAATGAATGCCGAGTTGATAAACACAATTATTGTCAACTTCCGTGAAATGTTGAACGCCCGGTTTCTAGAAACCATTTTTGCACCGATCGTAGAATCGGGGCTACAAGGATTCCTTGAAGGTTCGGACACCATCCTTGAAGAGGAGGTGTTTGAATTCTTCAACAATGGGCATATTCTTGATGATGACAGCATAAGGACCATCATTAACGGGAGATTTCTTCGGATCACCGAAGAACACTTTGCTCAGTTCTTCGACCTTCCAACCGAAGGATTTTCCGACTTTCCAACGCCACACTTTCCGGCTAAGGAAGACTACGCCTTCATCTTCTCCTGCTCCATTCATCCGGTCGATGACCACGGAGAGAAGGATGGTCTTGCTCCTCAATACCAAGTCTTTCATGACTTGGTTCAGCGGTCTATCATGGGCCGAATGCCCAACCAGAACTATAATCGGGAGGCTTTCGACATCATGATAGCCATTGTCCGCAAATCACCCATAAACTAGGCTACTTACCTCTTCAACAACTTGAAGAAGCTTGTATCTACTCC
This sequence comes from Impatiens glandulifera, assembly GCF_907164915.1. Classification (NCBI taxonomy): domain Eukaryota; kingdom Viridiplantae; phylum Streptophyta; class Magnoliopsida; order Ericales; family Balsaminaceae; genus Impatiens; species Impatiens glandulifera. The sequence goes on along the minus strand of NC_061862.1, from coordinate 41,442,701 downwards.
AAGGGGAAGGATCGGCTTCGCTCCCCAAATCAGCCGATACTTGGAGGTTCATCGTCGCAACCTCGGGCCCGGTGTTCCTGTCGGACCGGCCAACACCATGACTGTATCCATGCTGGACAGATGGATATCGAGGATTGAGGAACGGACAACCGACAACACTGTGGAAAAATGGGTTGACAGAATGATCGAGGGGGAGTGGCTCGATGTTCTCTAATTCTATGTATTCTCCGGTTTTCTGGTCATTTTGTTGTAAGACCGGAAAACCATTTAATCTCTTTATGCTTCGGCTTTACTTAGTATAAAATTTCATATTCTTAAAGTCTCCGGTTTTTCACATTAGTTTTCTTCCGGTTCTACTCTTAATAAACAAAAGACTTCATGTTAATCAAAGCTTCCGGTTAACAAAATTCCGGTAGATCAAAATCTCAAACAATGTTGAAAAAGTTCAAAATTTACCGCGCACAAAATTACCGCCCATAGTATTCTCCGCATTTACCGTCTAAAGTTACTGCAATAACTTTTGGAGGGAAACTTTCCGCCAAAACTCAAAACCAAGTGACGGTTCAACTTCTAACTATTCAAAACCGCTCCCTATATAAGACCAAAATAGTTCATTATTTGCACAAGCTTTCTCTCTCTAAAATCTTAAACTCTCTATGATTTCCGATCATCGTTGTTCTTCATCTTCTCTATTCACGAGCTCATCATGGATCTAGATAAAGCACCATTTCAATACATGTTGCAGGTCGATTTCAGCGATATCGATGAACACGCTGCGGAAGAACACAAGGTTGTGCTGCAATCATTGAGAGATTCTGGTTTAGAAACGTATCTCTCTGGTCTATTCGTCGTGCATCCGACGGAAGTTGTAGAGTTCTTGACGACGGTGACTCTAACGAAGAGGACGGTCTCTGCCACTGTGAACGGCAAGGCGGTTAATATCACGGAGGAAATCTTCTCAGAAGCGCTCGGTTTGCCGAACACCGGACTGGACTTCAAAACAAGCCTAACAGATGCAGAATCTAACGCGGTCCGGTTGGCCATATCAAAATATGACAAGGATCTGGTGATTCACTCCATCCGGAAGAACAAACTCAAGTCGGATTTCAGATGGCTGGTGAATATAATTTCGAGATCACTTCAGGGTAGAGGAGGCAACTTCGATAACCTGACCAAACTGAAATTGAAGATGTTAATGGCAATTGTCCGCGATGACAAGATTGACTGGGGAACCGTTCTGTTCGAACAGTTCTGCGAAATGGCGGTGAAGAAAGATGGTCGGGTTTAGGCATTCGCCATGCAAATAGGGAAGATTCTAAAGTTCCTTCGAGTTAAACTTGGTGAAGGTGAACCGTTACCATCAGGTAATGTTCTCAACTCTAAGCAGATGAGCAAGAAAACTGGTAAAGAGACTAGGTCGAAGTCATCCAGAACCAAATCATCAAAAGAAACCAGCTCATCTGCACCAGCTGGTGAAAGTTCAAAACAAGCTGATCCTAAGGGAAAGGCAGCTCAACCGAAGCCCAGCAGAAAAAGGGAAGAAAGAAGAAGTCGACGAAGAAAAGCACCAGAAACCGGCAGACTCCGAGAAAACTTTATACTCGGACAATTCACCAAAAAGAACCGCAAATATCTTTCAGCCCATTCCCATCAACACAGTTCATCCAAACCCAGCCGATTCCCCATCATCAAGGCAAACCGAACCCTCGGGGAGCCAAGAAACTCAATCAAAGTCGAAGATAAATTCGACTAAAGAGGTTAGTGTTCATTCCGAAAATTCCAAGTCCCCAAACAAAAACCTCGATGAAATAATGGCCGACGTAGGTTTAAGAACCTCAGAGGTCATAGTGGACGTGGTCCAGACGATTGTTCATGAAACAGAAGACGATGTAACAAGTCTTCTCAAGCCAACTGATCAGGTTGATGCAACCGGTCAGAGTGAAAACCATCCGGTCGAAGAAACGGCCAACACATAAAACTTCATCCCTCCAGCTCAGGAGGGAAATAAAGAAGAAAAAGAACCATCCGATTCCTTTGGAGGCAAATTTGTTCCAACCAACTCAACTATTCAACCGGCTCAAGACGGGCCGATAAACCCACTAATCACACCTAAAGGCCCATCTCAGGTTAGCAAAGGCAAAGAAGTCCTAATTGAGGATTCTTCGGTGAAATCATGTCCGAAGCCGAGGCTCCCATCTCAACAGAAGAAGAGGAGGAAATGTTCCAGAAGTTCATCAACGATATGAACAAGGAAGCTGAAGAGCTGGCTTCCCCATACCACTTATGGGTCAAGTTACGTTGTGAAACGAGGCTCTCAAACATGATCCCCGATCTTAGCGGTAACAAGTTTTGGGAGCAACTTTTGGCTTTAGAAGAAGAGGCTCTCAAGTTAACGGGTACTAACGTAATACAAGTCGCATACTCCAAAACTATGACGATACAAGAATACGCCCGGTTACATGCAATAGAAGATGCCATGAAGAAGGCAGAAGGGGCAGAACTAACTCCAATGGAGTTAAGAATACTTGAGCGGTTTCATACGGTGCAGAATAATCTCATTCAAAGTGTTGACCGGCTCGAAGCAGAATGGAGAGACGTGTGCAATCATGTTTTAACGCATGCCGGTCTTTTTCAAAGCAAACCCTTCTTTGTTACCGGAGAGTTCTTTAAGACAGCAGAAAACCGGAGCAGTGCTCCTCCACAGACTGATCAGGCTTAGGGACTTGAGCAAATGAAGGGAGTGGTTGTTGACACCATTATTTCTTGTCTCCACAAGTATAGCATTGCTACAAATGAGAAGATTGCAACCGTTCAAACAAATCTGACCGAAACCGTCCGGGCATCAATTCATTCTGAGATTGAAGAAACGGTTCAAACATCAATCAAGTCGATGATCGCCGAATCTGTTCAAACCGCAACCGCTCCTCTACTTGAAATAATGCAGGCTATGGCAGCTCAGATTGAGGAGTTGTCTAAACTGCAAGCTGATAAGACTCAAGCACAGATTCGTGCTGATGCCGAAACAGCCAGGAGACTTCAAGACGAAGACGAGGAGAGGGAACGGTTAAGAAAGGAAATCGAAGACAAAGATCATAAGTTGGCTAAGAAATACAATGATGAAGAAAAGGCCGCTCAACTTGAACCCACACCGGCACAAGCCTCTCACTCAATGAAAACGAGGAACAAGAACAAGCGTAAGGCGATTGCGACCCTGATGAAGCAGGCGGAACGAAGCGGCTTAGAAGAGTTTCAACCGGTCGGACAATTTGAGGAACCTCTTGATGATGAAGAAGAAGAGGATATTACACGACTCAACCGGCGAAAGAAGAAAGACGTTGAAGTTTCAACCACAGTTCCCAGTTCGGTCTGATCGCTGCCCAACCATCTCGCCCACCCAGACCAGTAAGCGGCGGCTTCGGGTTCAACAAGCAAACTCCCGGCATATCAAGTGTATTTGTCGGATGGCGCATTGACGCTAAAAGAAGGGAACGGGAATGGAAGGCGAGAGAGGAAGAAGAAAGGAAGCAGAAAGAGAAAGAAAAGGGGGGATCATCCAATCCTTAGTCATCTTTCTCTTATGAACATTTTACTTATGCTACTTACTGGCTGTTTTATTTCAGAACTAAGTTTATCTCGTTAACATTTCAAAGTATTGACTTCACTACACATCTTTTGAAAAATCAACTTGTTTTGAAATTTTTCTTAAGAAAAATATCAAAAAGGGAGAAATTGCTGAACATATTTTTCAAACCGGCCATACATTACAAGTTTTGAATATTTATTCTAAATAATCAAAAAGGGACAAATTGATAGAAAAATTAAGTAAGTTAATTTTCAAACCGGCCATACATTACAACTTTTGAATATTTATTCTAAATAATCAAAAAGGGAGAAATTGATAGAAAAATTAAGTAAGTTAATTTTCAAACCGGCCATACATTACAACTTTTAAATATTTATTCTAAATAATCAATAAGGGAGAAATTGATAGAAAAATTAAGTAAAGTTAATTTTTGAAACCGGCCAGAAAACTAAACTACTATTAAATCTGATAGAAAAATTAAGTAGATTAATTTTAAAAACCGGCCACACATTACAAGTTTTGAATATTTATTCTAAATAATCAAAAAGGGAGAAATTGATAGAAAAATTAAGTAGATTAATTTTAAACCGGCCACACATTACGATTTTTGAATATTTATTCTAAATAATCAAAAAGGGAGAAATTGATAGAAAATAATTGTTATAACTTATGAAAAGTTTAATTAATAGATAAAACTAAGTTCAAATATATATGTTAAACCGCTAAGTTATATCAAGTATATTAATTGGTTTAAATATAACAAGAAGTTGTTGTAGCGTAGTGGTAAACGCCTCTGCTTATCACAGAGGTGACCAGGGATCAAATCCCACTGGCTGCAAATAATATTTAAAGTTTTCCTATTTCAGGGAAATTGAGCAAAATCCATTCGGTTGAAAATATATATATTGTTTGACTTCGGTTTGTAGTAAAAGCAACCGGTTCGACCAAGAAGTTCAGTTAGGAGATCGGTCAACAGGCATTTAATGAAAGAAGGCTTCGGTCAACCGACACTTAATCAGCCGCTTCAGTCATAAATGTTCTGGTTGATTAAATGCAGCCGCTCAGTCATTAAATGTTCCGGTTCCGGTTGATTAAATGTTGTATGTTCCAGTTGATTAAATGATTCGCTCAGTCATAAATGTTCCGGTTCCAGTTGATTAAATGCTGTATGTTCCGGTTGATTAAATGAGTAATCCAAATCCAGAAGCAATCTCCAGGCAGCAGGTAGCTGTCAGGCATGCTTGTCCAAATCCAGAAGCAATCTCCAGGCAGCAGGTAGCTGTCAGGCGGCCAGCTAAGAGCTGCCATGTGTCCAAAATGCAAACCGGCTAAGTGCATGTCTGCCATGTGTCCAACATGCAAACCGGCTAAAGCGCATGTCTGCCATGTGTCCAAATTGATCTGTCCAAGAGGGAAGGCGTGCAAGCCTCTTGATCATTACCGGGAGAGAGAAAATATGACCGTTGTCATACTTTTCATATAAATAGAAGGCAAGAAAGAAGTATCGAATCGATCAAGCAAGAAAGTCATTCAATACAATTCAAGTGATAAGATTCTAGAGAGATAAACCTTTATATTCCAAACCGGTGTGTCTAAAACCGGAAGCTTTCTATACTGTGTTGTGTTGAGTTGTTGTATTACATCAAAGAGTGAGTTTGGTGTAACCGGCGAGTAGCGAAGTTGGGCTCGACCGGAGGTATTGTTATAACTACAAAAATTAGTGGAGATCCTTCTCATAACCTGAGAAGAAGGGGTGACGTAGGAGGGTTTGCTCCGAACATCCATAAAAAATCTTGTCTCGTGTCTTGTATTTATTTCCCGCTTATTTACTCCAAAACCGAAATACGTTAACCGAAATATAATCCTACTCCAATAATCAAAATCGGTCTATACATACTTCTTAAACCGACTCCTCATAAACTTCATCCGAATCGTATTCGTTGCTTCAGATTGAAACGGACATTTCCGCACTTGAACTCGGTTCAAGAGTCTGTGACAATCTGTGTAGTGTTAAGAGCGGTTTTAGTCTCTAACCGGACTATCACCAAAGTTGTGTGTTGTGTTGTGTAAGCGGCCACCCTTACCAAAACCGGAATCACCCCGGTCCTCCAAGGGCGTCCCCGATCCTAACAAGTGGTATCAGAGCGAGGTTCTTAACACTCAAGCAACCGAATACCATCATGTCTTTCATCAATGAGCCCCCCATGTTCTGCATCGAAGAATATGTTGATTGGAAGATACGGATGGAAGTGCATTTGGCCTCACAAGACGATGACATGTGGTATGTTATTACCGATGGCCCGATAAAGATTGATAAGTCAAGATACAAATGGACGACGGAAGATAAGAAGATGAATAACTTGGATAATGTTGCCAAAAACATTTTGTTCAAGTCGTTGGACAAAAACATGTTTAGTAAGATCAAACTGTGCTCTTCTGCTAAAGAAATTTGGGAGATGTTGATCCAACTGTGTGAGGGTAGCGACCAAAGAAAGGAGAACCGGAAAGATCATAAGGCTCTGATAGCTTATGAAATCAATAGCAAATGGGCCGATAGCGATTCAGACGACTCATCATCCAGCGACGGCGATGATAAAGTTGATGCATGCTTCGCGGCTGAGAAAGAATCTGAGGTATTTGATTTCTCTTCTGAAGAATTTACTAAAGAAGACTTAGTTATTGCACTCAATGACATGGTCGATGAGTTCAAAAAATTGGCTGTTTTAATACCGACTCAAACAAAATATGAAACCGGAAAGTCAAGTGGTACCGCTGGTGAGCCAAGCGGAACCGAGACTTACGAAACGGTTGGACTATCCTTAGAGAATGAGAAGCTCAAGGAGACAGTCCAATCGTTAACCGAAGAAAATGAGAGAATTAAATATGTCACGGCTTCTTGGAAGAGATCTAGTGAAGCGGTAAGCCAGATGTCTAATTACCAAAGACATCCCAAATGTAAATTTGGTATTGGTTATAACAAATCCGCCACTCACAAGCATTCCAACGTGATGAAACTCACAAAAGACAGTCTTCCTTTCATAAGATTTGTCAAGAGTTCATCAACCGAAAATGAGGAAGAATGTGATCTAAAACCGGAAAAAGAAATAAAATATGTAAGTCCAACTGACTCGGAAAAATGGCTTCATCTTGAGAGAAGGAAAGCCAATCAGCCAGCACGTAAACAAACCGATACACACCCACATAAAATTAATCAAAAGTCACCACAAAATAAGGCACTCTTAAGACATAGAGATGTCAAGTCAAGTACCGGAAAAGTAATTAGAACCATAACCGGGAAACTTATCCGACTTATTAAAGTCTGGATTCCTAAGGGATTAATAAGCCACGGACCCAAAGAAAAATGGGGACCAGATTCTTTATTGTCTATGAATGCAGATAAATCAAGACAGGAGCTTGGAAGAGACAGCATTGCATCCGGACAGCCAGCTGCTGAAGAACACATCACATGAAGGGAACAAGAATGAAGTGGCTAACATTCTCACAAAGCCACTTCTCGAGTCTAAGTTTTCTTCCCTTAGAAATATTTTAGGATTGTTAGATTACAAAATTTGAAGAAAATTTGTTTAAAAAACAAAATCTCCTTAAACCAAACCGTTTTTCCAAAAACCGGCCAAACAAGTGTAAGTTCTTTAAAAACCGGCCACACATTACAAGTTTTGAATATTTATTCTAAATAATCAAAAAGGGAGAAATTGATAGAAAAATTAAGTAGATTAATTTTAAAAACCGGCCACACATTACAAGTTTTGAATATTTATTCTAAATAATCAAAAAGGAAGAAATTGATAGAAAATTAAGTAGATTAATTTTAAACCGGCCACACATTACGATTTTTGAATATTTATTCTAAATAATCAAAAAGGGAGAAATTGATAGAAAATAATTGTTATAACTTATGAAAAGTTTAATTAATAGATAAAACTAAGTTCAAATATATATGTTAAACCGCTAAGTTATATCAAGTATATTAATTGGTTTAAATTTGACAAGAAGTTGTTGTAGTGTAGTGGTAAACGCCTCTGCCTGTCACACAGGTGACCAGGGATCAAATCCCACAGGCTGCAAATAATATTTAAAGTTTTGCTATTTCAGGGAAATTGAGCAAAATCCATTCGGTTGAAAATATATATTGTTTGACTTCGGTTTGTAGTAAAAGCAACCGGTTCGGCCAAGAAGTTCAGTTAACCGGTTGGTCAACTGGAGTTCAGTTAGGAGATCGGTCAACAGGCATTTAATGAAAGAAGGCTTCGGTCAACCGACACTTAATGCAGCCGCTTCAGTCATAAATGATCCGGTTGATTAAATGCAGCCGCTTCAGTCATAAATGTTCCGGTTGATTAAATGCAGCCGCTCAGTCATTAAATGTTCCGGTTCCGGTTGATTAAATGCTGTATGTTCCGGTTGATTAAATGCAGCCGCTCAGTCATTAAATGTTCCGGTTCCGGTTGATTAAATGCTGTATGTTCCGGTTGATTAAATGATTCGCTCAGTCATAAATGTTCCGGTTCCAGTTGATTAAATGCTGTATGTTCCGGTTGATTAAATGATTCGCTCAGTCATAAATGTTCCGGTTCCGGTTGATTAAATGAGTAATCCAAATCCAGAAGAAATCTCCAGGCAGCAGGTAACTATCAGACATGCTTGTCCAAATCCAGAAACAATCTCCAGGCAGCAGCAGGTAACTATCAGACATGCTTGTCCAAATCCAGAAACAATCTCCAGGCAGCAGCAGGTAACTATCATGCATGCTTGTCCAAATCCAGAAATAATCTCCAGGCAGCAGGTAACTGTCAGGCATGCTTGTCCAAATCCAGAAGCAATCTCCAGGCAGCAGGTAGCTGTCAGACATGCTTGTCCAAATCCAGAAACAATCTCCAGGCAGCAGGTAGCTGTCAGGCGGCCGGCTAAGAGCTGCCATGTGTCCAAAATGCAAACCGGCTAAGTGCATGTCTGCCATGTGTCCAACATGCAAACCGGCTAAAGCGCATGTCTGCCATGTGTCCAAATTGATCTGTCCAAGAGGGAAGGCGTGCAAGCCTCTTGATCATTACCAGGAGAGAGAAAATATGACCGTTGTGTCCTCTCAGCTATAAAAGGAAGACGAGACGTCTTCATTTAATGCAGTGATCAAGCAAAAAATATCAATCACATCTTTTTAAGAAAATCATTAAGTTAGAGAGATAAAGTCATATATTCCAAAAACTGGTTTGCCTAAAACCGGAAGCTTTTTTGTGTGTTGTTGTGTTGAGTTGTTGTATTACATCAAAGTGTGAGTTTGGTGTAACCGGCGAGTAGCGAAGTTGGGCTCGACCGGCAGTATTGTTGTAACTCTAAAGAGTTAGTGGAGATCCTTCTCATAACCTGAGAAGAAGGGGTGACGTAGGAGGGTTTGCTCCGAACATCCATAAACAAATCCTTGTCTCGTGTTCTTTCCTTTGCTTTTATTTACTTTACCTAACCTCAAACTAATCATACGCCTTAAACCGGTCACTCATATCCTTAAACCGACTCCTCATAAACTTCATCCGAATCGTATTCGTTGCTTCAGATTGAAACGGACATTTCCGCACTTGAACTCTGTTCAAGAGTCTGTGACAATCTGTGTAGTGTTAAGAGCGGTTTTAGTCTCTAACCGGACTATCACCAAAGTTGTGTGTTGTGTGTTGTAAGCGGTCACCCTTCCTAAAACCGGAAACACCCCGGTCCTCCAAGGGCGTCCCCGATCCTAACAAAATCTTATGTGCAGGAACATATCGAATCGTATAAACCGGCTGGAACTGCATAAACCAGCTGAAGAACATATAAAAGCAATCCAGTTCCAGATGATCAATTAATGATCAAGAGGAACCGGCCTCAACATTCTCAACACACCGGCTAGCAAAGAAAAGCTTACATCCAAGCAATCCAGTTCCAGATGATCAATTCATGATCAAGAGGAACCGACCTCAACATTCTCAACAGACCGGCTAACAAAGAAAAGCTTACATCCAAGACGGATTATACTATGAAAGAGTCAACCGGAAACTAATTGTTACAAAGATGACGTAATGTGACAAAATAGACGTGTCTTTGAGAAATAAAAGAAGATGAGATCCGGATCACAAGCATTCGATAAAAACAATGATGATTTACTGATCCGACTTAGACAGCCGGAAGGTGCATGCCTGACACGTGTCCAAATCTGCAAACCGGCTACGTCATTTATACCTGAGAGGTATCTGCATGCTTGCCAAGTGTCAAGAAGTTGAAACGTGCAAGCAACCTCCCTAAACCGGCGTGATTTTGAACTGACCAATCCCACGGTGAGAGAAGAAAGTGACCGTTGGGATCCTCTTCACTATAAAAGGAAGACAAAGCGACCTCATTAATGATAGTCACGAAAATCTTAAGAGAGAGAAAGAAATCTCACACGCGATCCAAAATTGATGTGTCATTTACCGAAAGCTTTATTGTGTTGTATTAGTGTATTACATCAAGAGTGAGTTGGTGTAACTGGCGAGTAGCGAGTTAGGCTCGACCGACAGTTTAATTGTTGTAACTTTGAAAGTTAGTGGAGATCCTTCTCATAACTTGAGAGGAAGGGGTGGCGTAGGAGGGTTTGCTCCGAACATCCATAAAAAATCTTGTCTCGTGTCCTTTATTTACTTCTTGCTTATTTGATTCTAAAACCTAAATACAAACCAAAACATAATCCTACTCCTCAATCAAAACCGGTCTACTCATATCTCTAAAACCGACTCCTCATAAACCTCATCCAAGTCGCGTACGTTGCTTCAGACTGAAACAAAAATTTCCGCCCTTGAACCCGGTTCAAGAGTCTGTGACAGTTTGCGTAGTGCTGAGAAAGGTTATAGTCTTTAACCGGACTATCACCAAATTGTGTTGTGTGTTGTGTAAGCGGCCACCCTTCCAGAAACCGGAAACACCCCGGTCCTCCAAGGGCGTCCCCGATCCTAACATACAAGAAGAACTAAACCAGTTTGAACGAAACAGAGTATGGTATCTAACTCTAAGACCTGAAAATCAATTGGTCATTGGAACTAGATAGGTATTTCGAAACAAATTAAGCGAAGATGGAGGCTCAAGGCTATAGACTGGAGGAGAGAATTGACTTTGAGGAGTCTTTTGCTCCTGTAACAAGGCTTGTAGCTACAAGGATTTTTCTCGCCTATGCCGCTTTTAAGAATTTCAAAGTTTATCAAATGGACGTTAATAGTGCATTTCTAAATGGCATTCTTAATGAAGATGTGTTTGTCGAACAGCCTCAACGTTTTAAAGATCATTTGTTGCCTAATCATGTGTACAAGTTAGATAAAGCACTCTATGGTCTTAAGCAAGCTCTTAGAGCTTGGTATGATACCTTAATAATTTTTATTTGAACACGATTTCATAATAGGCATGGTGGATAAAACTTTATTTAGATTTGTTGAGGATTCTCATACTTTACTTATTCAGATATATGTTGATGATATTATTTTTGGGTAAACTAACCCCAAACTATGTGAAAAGTTCTCTAAGCTCTTGGAGGACAAATTCGAGATGAGCATGATGGGTGAGCTGACGGTCTTCCTAGGCCTTCAAGTGCGTCAACTTAAAGATGGAATCTTCATCAACCAAGCCAAGTACACGAGGGAACTACTAAAGAAATTCGGCATGGAGAGTTGATCAGTTGTCTCCACCCCCATGAACTCCTCTAGAAAGCTGGACAAGCATGAAGATGGTCAGAGTGTTGATATCACGGCACACTGAGGGATCATAAGCTCGCTTCTCTACCTAACAGCCAGTCGGCCGAACATCATGTTTATCGTTGTAATCTACGGGAGATTTTAGGATAATTCTAAACTATCCCATTGTATAGCTATCAAGCGTTTCTTAAAGTATTTAAAGGGGACGCAATGCATTGGTCTGTGGTATCCGAAGGATTCCAGTCTCAACTTAATAAGTTATTCTGATGCAGACTATGTAGGGTGCCAGATTGATCAGAAGAGCATCAGAGGAACTTGTCAATTTATGGGTGACCGTACGATTTCTTGGTTTAGCAAGAAGCATACGTCCATCACCACGTCTAAAGAAGAAGCGGAATACCTTGTTGCAGGAAGCTACTGTGCTCAACTACTTTGGGTTCAACAACAATTTAGAGACTACGGAATCCAGGCAAATGAGTCTCCCATTTTTTTGTGACAACACCAGTGCAATAGTAATCGCATCCAACCCAGTATTGTACTCTCGGACCAAACATATCGATATTCTCTATCACTTCCTCCGAGATCACATGGCACAAAAGCACATCCAGTTGGAATACGTGCCAACAGACCTTCAAGTGAAAGACATATTTACAAAGCCACTTTCAAAGACTACGTTTTCCAATTTCAGAAACACCTTAATACTTCTTGATTTAAACTAAATTTATCATTCATTCCAAAATTATTTCATGCATAAATTTAGGGGAAGCCATTTTTGAAACTAAATTTATTGTTCACTTTATAAAGCAACTTCATGCATAAATTTAGGGGGAATCCTTCTTTAAACTAAATTTATCATTCATTTTATAAAAATATTTTATGCATAAATTTAGGAAGAACTTGAAACACATCATATAATCCAGACATGTTGAAATGGATGTTCCCAATAGAGTTGAAAGAGCATTCGTCTGGTAACACTAACACCAGACAAGCTAAGCTTAAGATGTCTGAAATTTGAACTTGGTCAAACCTCAGCATGTTGGTTAGACGTCGTGCTATGCGTGAGCAGACGCTTTCCAAATAGACATCTTGCGCGAGCAGACAATTTTTGGTTAGACGTCGTGCTAAGCGTGAGCAGACGCTTTCCAAATAGAGGTCTTGTGCGAGCATACAATTTTTTGTTAGAAGTCGTGCTCCGCGTGAGCAGACGCTTTCCTAACAGACGTCTTGTGGAAGTAGACACTTTTTGATTAGACGTCTTGCTCCGCATAAGTATACGCTCTCCCTAACAAACGTCTATCTACATTGAAATAGGAGGCATATGAATAGCACACTTAGTCGGTTGTCTTAGTGCTCATTACACGTCTCTTCTTAAGTCAAATGGGGGACAGTTGTATCAATCTTATCAAAACGCTGGCGTTTCACTCCTACCTTTTACAGTGAATGGTCACATTTTACTATAAAATGTTTTCCCTCAAATTATTTTGAATTAAAATTAAAAAAAATATGAATTTTATTTTAATGATGGTTATCTTGTCTTCAAAAATCTTTTGAAAACAAATTACATGAAGACATGTGTCTGTCATGATTAAAGATGTGACCAACATTCCTAACGGTTTATTACCACACGCAAGCCTTTTAATAGATGTTATTTATGTTAATGACGTCTTATACTAATGATGATTTTTTTCTGCTATGTGTCATTCATACTCTATAAAGAGTACCCAACATGTCTGAAGAGATTCATTATTCCCTTTTGTGATTCTAAATCTCCAAGTATTTGCTCTCTCTAGAAAATTTGTGAGACTATTAGCTGACTAAAACCTTAAGTCTTCTTTTTCTTCGTTCAAAACTTCAACTTAGAAATGACCTCCCTTGTACTAAACACAATAAAAGTAGACTTCGACTTCGTCCTCTCTTTGGCGTTTCCAGAAATGGTATAAATGTTCAAATCTCTTGAAGCCTTCGGCCTGAGGAAGTTTCTTGGCGGATCATTAATCATTCACGAACTGGAAGTTCGTGATTTGCGTCAGCTAAGATGGTCGAAGACATCGTGCAAGTGACGGTGAATGGCACGGAGATTTCCATCTTCGAATCTATGTTCTCTCAATCCTTTGAGCTTCCGACGGAGGGGTTGACAAAGTTCTACACCTCTCTGACTGATATCTTTTATGAGATGAAGAAAGTATTCTTAGATGTCTCCTCTCTCGTTGAGACTAACGGGAAGAAGAGGTTATTAAAACTTGAGTTTTGTATTCTCAATGACATCATCTCTAAATCCCTCCTAGAAAAAATAACTAATAGTATATACTCCAATGAATGTTTTGAGATGATGGTGGTTATAACTAAGGGAATAGTCATCAACTGGTCAAAATTTATTTTAATAAACTGGTGGAGTTGCTTTCGTCTACGAGGAAGCAAATTGGTTATGCCGCTCATCTCAGCATGTTGTTCGAACATCTCCAAGTTAATGCGGGACGTGAAGTCCGCATCAACATCAAAAAAGTTATGGACGGTCAAAGGGTCTATAACTACTTCTTTAGATTAACGAAAGAAAAAGACACAAACGGTGCAGCTTCCGCTCAACTATCGGTTGATCAGTCACCAGTAAGGAGAAGAGAGCAGAGAAATTAAGATCATGAAACTGTAAAGTTTGTTAATGAGTCTACTAGGAAGGTTGTTCCTCCTTATGTTGTGAAAGAGGGGAAAGAACCGGCAAGCTTTCGAGGAGAAAGATCAGGTAGAAAAGACAGTAAAAAGTGAAAAGGAGACTAGGAAAGATCCCCATCTATAAATACTTCTTGAATTTACCTTGTCAAAAATAGGCTTGAATTATTGCTAACTTACATGATCTTCTAACTAAGTTTTAACATCATCAAAAAGGGAGAAATCGTTAAATCTAGCCAAATTAATTAAAATGAACTTAGAAAATAAGTTTATACATTGTTTTAATTATGCGCGAGACAGTAAATAAAACTTAGTTATGCATAGGCAAAGATGAAGAGAGTGTTTTAAATGATGAATAAAACTAAATTGTGAAATTGTTTATGTGCAGGTATAATAGAAGATGATGTGTATAGACGTCTTAGTGCAAATAGACATCTTAATCTAAGAAGACGTGTATAGACGTCTAGAGCTCAAGAAGTGTGTTCAGACATCTTAGTGCAAATAGACGTCTTAATCTAAGAAGATGTGTACAGACGGGTGAGTCTGAAGAAGAAGAGTGAGTAGACGTCTTTGTGCGAACAGACGAAGCGTGAGCAGATGCTCCAAGTCAAGCAGATGCCTCAAGTTGTGAAACACAAGCAGACGCCTTGCTTCAGCAATTGTCTGAAGAAGTGCACGTTCAGACGTCTTGCTTCAGCAGTGGTATGAAGAAGTCCTAGTAGACGTCTAGGCTTCAGTAGAAGACTAAAGCACTAGCAAATGTTTAGGCTTCAGTAAAAGACTAAAGTAGTGCCCGTTCATCTTTCTTGCTCATCATCCGATAAACGGCAGACTGCCACATCAGCACGTACAGTAATCAACGGAATAATGCCATATGTCAATACTTAGATTCGACTGTTGCATTAACTACCGTATATCATTATACAAACCTTCTAAAAAGCTCAACAGTCACACGCTACTTAAGTAGGGTTATGCTACATCAGTACGCGGAGCCCTACAACACGCCATTATTGAATGCAAAGTGGTTGTGACTCATATATATAAATGGATATTAATCAAGAAGAATGTCGTTGGTTCTTCTCTGCTGGTCTTTCTGATTAGTTCTTCAATTTGGCTCATCTTGACGTTGTTCATATACGATCAAAATTACTTTCTCACTACTTTAGTTTTAATTCGTATACTCTGATAGGATCTGCTTTATCGTTAGAAACGGGGGTCTGGCTAAGTATGAAGGCTTATGAAAAACGGTTTGAAAGAAATCCTGTTAGGGATTTAATTCGTTTTCTATTCTACGCAAACTTGTGTAAACACTTGAAACATATTCAAGGCGGAATTATTTACTTGGGTTTGAAGAACAAGCTGAAATATGAAAAGATGGCAGAAAATGAAGAACACAACAGTTTGTTTATGGATGTTCGGACAAACTCTCCTACGTCACCCCTTCTTCCAACCACCGGAAGGATTCACTATATGATGAGAATCAAATACAGTTTACACACACTTAGCTCACTATTGAACAGAACAATTTCTGTTCAATTACAAGAAGATGAAGAATATCACTCAGCTAATGGTGTTTTGATTCTAGCTCTCTCTCTCGATTCACACACAGTACAATAAGAAAGAAGCTTCACAAAATAAGTTCAGTAAGCAAGATGATTGAGTAGTCTCTCTCTGCAAAATCAGAATGCTTGTTCGTTTGTATTCGCTTGTTCGTTCGGCAGATTGTCAGTTGCCCTTAGGATTGATTAAATACTGAGCAGGAGCTAATGGTCGAATCTTCAAGAATGATACATGCCACTCTTCCATTGGAAAACCTCCATTGTACACAGCAGGTACTGAGCACAAGGATCGTGGCCGTACCGAACTGGTAGTGCGCTGAATATTCCATCAGGGATGTACCTGCAAAACGGATAATGTGAGGAAAATTCTCTTACGTGGCATTCCTTAATTGGATGTATATAGCTGTTGTACTAATCTTCCCAGGAAAGTGGAGTAGGAGTAGGGTACAGCTATAGCACGTGGGTAGGAGAAATGCTAGATTCAAGCGTACTGCTTGAACAGAGCATTAGACGTATTTCAGTTAGACGGATTTGGGAAAATCAGTCTAATGAGATAAGTCAACTCCTTCTAATGAAAAATGTCCATTAGACCGCCTGGTCTAATATAATTAGACTCACGTCTAATTTACATAACCATTATACGGGTACGTCTAACTCCACTGAGTTAGACTACACGTCTAATTCCGGTTCTACCTTAGACTTGTCTGAAAGAGTTAGACTCACGTCTAACTTTCAATTAATTAGACAACCCGTCTAATTATAACATAACCATTAGACCGGTACGTCTAACTCCACTGAGTTAGACTACCACGTCTAATTCCGGTTCTACCTCAGACTTGTCTGAAGGAGTTAGACCCACGTCTAACTTTCAATTAATTAGACAACCCGTCTAATTATAATAACCATTAGACCGGTACGTCTAACTCCACTGAGTTAGACTACCACGTCTAATTCCGGTTGTACCTCAGACTTGTCTGAAGGAGTTAGACCCACGTCTAAATTTCAATTAATTAGACAACCCGTCTATTTATAATAACCATTACACCGGTACGTCTAACTCCACTGAGTTAGACTACCACGTCTAATTCCGGTACTACCTCAGACTTGTCTGAAAGAGTTAGACCCACATCTAACTTTCAATTAATTAGACAACCCGTCTAATTATAATAACCATTAGACCGGTACGTCTAACTCCACTAAGTTAGACTACCACGTCTAATTCCGCGTATTCATTAGACCATCCGTCTAATTCCGTGTATTCATTAGACCACCCGTCTAATTCTTTACACGTCTATTAGACTTACACGTCTAACTTTGATGAGTTAGACTGTACGTCTAATTCCGTGTATTCATTAGACTACTCGTCTAATTCTTTACACGTCTATTAGACTTACACGTCTAACTCCGATGAGTTAGATTGTACGTCTAATTCCATTAGACTTACGTCTAATTCCTTTAGACTATTAAACTGTCCGTCTAACTCCGTTGAGTTAGACTGTGCGTCTAATTTTATGCGAATGGAGATCAAAATCGGTCTAATGGCCCTCATTAGATCCAAGTAAGGATGGCAACGGGTACCCTACCCGCCGGGTAGTGAAGTACCCATCCCCGAACCCGAATTTCAAATTACTACCCGACCCCGACCCCGAACCCGACGGGTATCTCTATTTAAATCCCCATCCCCGATTCATCGGGTACCCGATCCTCGACGGGTATCCCATTACCCGATATGAAATATTAAAAAATTATATTTAATTAACTAAAATTATATAAATTAAATATAATATGTTACTACAAAACATAATTAACCTAAAACTATTAATAAATATTATATCCTTAAACAATAGACAAGAAAATCATCCACACATAATATAAATTCATCCATACTACAAAAATACAGAAAAAAAACTTAAAAGTGATAGAACATAATTCTTAATTAAACACAAAAAAACTTCAGAAATCATCAAATTAGTTTTCTCACAAAAAGCATCCTTCTTGAATACATTTCTTCAACACATGTAAATTACAACCTACAAAATCAAAAGAAAAAACAATCAACATTAACATATACAAAAAATAGAATTAAGATTAAAGTATTTAACTAATAACATACCTCAAATCTTTGACAAACAATTAATTACTTAGAAAGTAAATTCTTCGGCAGGATCACATATAGTAGATGTGCAATCATCAAATGAAGATGTAGCTAAGAATTAAATATAAAAAAATACATACATTAGTAACAAGAGTGGATCTATATTAAGTAATAACTTATAAATATTTGTATTTACCTGAATTGTCGTCACAAATCCAATCTCTAGTGCACATTAGTGCTTCCAACATTCCGGGAAGAAGTCGATTGCGGTGAGGACTTACGATTCTACCACTCGTACTAAATGCAGATTCTGATGCAACGGTAGATATAGGTATGGCAAAGATGTCTCGGGCAATCATTTGTAAAGTAGGATATTTTGTTCCAAAATTACTCCACCAATATAAGATATCAAAATTACCGGTATCATTGATGACCACTTCCTCTAAATAAAAATCCAACTCTGATTTAGAAGTATCCGTTGACATATTTAATTGAACAACAAACTCATTATATCCAGCCGAAATATTCCAATCACTTGAAGTTTCACCAATATTCATTGCCATAGTATGAGAAGAAGTAGAACCACACTCATTGTTACGATTTTGAAACACACTCTTACTTTTCATCAAAGTCTGATATTCAACAAGTAAATCAGCACAAATGTTTCGAATCCTATTTACTTCCAAAACTTCATCAATCCCATAAATTTTCGAGAAGCAATAACGTAACAATGTCAACTTAAATCTAGGATCTAAAAGTGTAGCAACTCCCATAAGCCCATGAATCTCAGACCAATATTTATCAAACTTGACCTTCATTTGTTCAGCCATATCCCTAATTAATGGATTGGAATCACATTGCCAATTGGATAAAGCAAACTTAATCTCACAAAGTTTTTGGAAATATATATTAGCAGTGGGATAGTTACTTCCTGAGAATAACTTTGTGATATTATAGAATAATTCCAACTTTGAGCAAACGATACTCGCAAATTCCCAATCCATTTGTATAGGAAGAAAGGTATAAGAAGACTCACTAAACATCAACCTCTCAAAAACATCTTTATAAATTAGAGCTGTTTGAAGCATAAGAAAAGTAGAGTTCCATCGAGTTTTACAATCAAGGGCTAACTTTTTTGAATAAGAAATTTGTAGATGACCACAATTTTCAATAAACTTCTCCTCTCTTTTTGGACTTGCTCTCCAAAAAGCAACACTATCTCAAATTTTTTCAATACCATCTCCAATAACATTTAATCCATCTTTGACAATCAAATTAAGGATGTGAGCACAACATCGCATCTGAAAATATTTTCCACGCAATAATAATGTAGATGCATTAAGTTTTTTGTAAATAAGATCTTTAACAATTGCATCATTTGCACTACAATTATCAACCGTCAAAGTAGTGAGCTTCCTATAAATAACCCAACTCATCAAAGTGTCTCTTAAAATGTCAGAAAGAACATCTCCTGTATGTGGGGCAGGCACATATACAAAGCTGATAAGTCTTTTTTGCAAGTGCCATGATTCGTCAATCCAATGAGCAGTAATAGCCATATAACCTTGTCTTTGATTTTGGGAAGTCCACATATCAGTGGTAATAGCTATTCTACTTTGACTTGACTCAATTTGTTTCATCACTTTGGCTTTCAAAGTGTGATATTCACTCAAAATGTCGACTCGGAGGGTATTTCTAGAAATCATAGTGAACAAAGGTTGTATACTATTCACAAAATCTCTAAAACCTTCATGGTCAACTATCGAAAGAGGATAGTCATGTCTAATAATCATTCTTGCTAATTTTTTTCGTGACACATCTTGGTCAAAAGTCATATTAACAATCTTTGTTATTCCATCTTCACCCTTTTCAGGCTTTAGATATTTTTGATTCATCTGATTGATATATTTCATCTTTAATTTTGGACAAGTCTGAAGATGAGCCCACAAATGTTTTGTGCTATTTTTTGAATCACCTCCTAGTTGCTTCTTACAATGGTTGCATATTGCTTTAACTTTTCCATTTATATTTTCTTTTTGAAAATCATTCCAAACATTTGAAAATAACTTTCTTTTCTTCCCAACAATGGTATCATCAACATTTGTTGTAATTACACTTGTAGGAATTGAATTTGATGAAACATTTTCATTGGCTGGAGATACTTGAACAGTAATGCTATCAGTTGAAATTTGAGTTGAAATTTGAGTAGTTTCCATGTTTGGTGCCGTTAAACTCATTCTTTTTGTAAAAGCTAAAAAAAATCAAATAAAAAAAAGGATTAATATGATTCTTAAACTTGGTCTTATATATTAATATTTTTTCCAAAAATATTTATACAAATAATAAATATTAATATATTGAACTATTATTCCTTAAATATAATTAAACATAATATTTAAAAAACTCTTTTATTTTTAACTAATATATTGAACTAAATATAAGGAACTTTTAATATTCCTTAAAAAAAACTCTTTGACCCTTTATTTTTGCCTTTATAAAAAATAATTTTATTTATTGTATTCTTTAATAAATTATATATTATTTAATAAAAAATATTTAATAATATTAATATTCTATTATAATTTACCACCCTAGTTTGTGAAACCCTAGTTTGTGAAACCCTAGTTTGTGAGTTGTGAAAATCCATCTACATTACATGATTTGGATAAATTTTTAGGATAAATTTTTATAATGTTTGATGTGGTTTATTTAATCTGAGTCAAATAACTTATAGGCATATTACATATATAATGAAACTATGAAAGTATGTCTAAAATTTATATATATCGCATATATATCAGTTATTCCACGTATTAAACATATATATATATAATCTGAAAATATCTATTAATCAAGAGATTCTACATATTAAACAAAAAAAATCTATAAATCCACATATTAAACAAAAAAAATCTATAAATAATAGAAGTATTACTTACCTACTATGTGTTGTAGTCGTGTAGAACTTATAGAAAAAATCAACTTTGTTGCTGTTAAAACGGAAGAAGAAGCTACAAAATAAAGATTGAAGATTAAGTTAATAAATAAATATAAGATTGTAAATGTCGAAGAACAAACATAACTTTATTAAATAAAAACATTACTTACTTGCATAGTTATTGAAGATTCTGAACAAAACCTAGAAGAAGATGGAAGAAGATAGAAGTTGAAGACTTGAAGAAAGGTTAAATCAAGAATGAACAACAAACATACTATGAGAGAGAAACACTTATTACAATTTACAAATGAATGAAATGATGTTAACTTGTTAAACGTGGATCTAGGAAATGATGTTAAGCGTGATGTTAGTAATGATAATATATTTATTTAATGATGGTTAGTAGTTACAAGTTATGACATGGAATTTGATAAGTCACTTAAATTTTATTAATATATATATATATATATTAATATTAATATATTCGGGTATCGGGTATCGGGTTTGGGTTTCTAATACTCCCCATCCCCGACCCCGAACCCGATCGGGTACCATTTTTTACTCCCCATCCCCGACCCCGACCCCGAACCCGATTTAAAATACCCGAACCCGATCATCGGGTACCCACGGGTATCGGGTATACGGGTACCCATTGCCATCCCTAGATCCAAGTCTAATAACATGTTGTCTCAATACACATGTATTGAAGCTTATAAATTATTTCATCATCAAAATATCAGGGGATAAATTATTTCAACACTTAGTCAAAATAATTTGACCCAACAATTTCCCCTTTTTTGATGAAGAAATTGCAAACCTGCATACATATAATAACACATCCATTCATCCAATGAATAAACAAACCGACAACATGCAAGTAATCATTTCAAAAACATTCATAAAGACATTCAAAATAGATACAAAAAGGTGTTTAATCATTAGTCTTCTTCTTCTTCTTCTTCCTAGTCATAACTTCTAGACGGGATAGACTTCAACCTAAGATGCCTCTAAGACAGCAGTTAGAAGGGAGTTGGAGTTTTCACTTTTTCGTTTCTTAGACTTGAGCGTTTCCACCCTTTGGATATAATCTACCACTTTCTGGTAGTTCAGGATCTTAGAAGGGAGGGGGAAACTCTTACCAGGTTCGTTCAGACGATGACAGAGAAAGGAGTTGAGAGGACCATCAAAGCCAAAGATCTTCTTTCTAGATACAATCATTCTGACAAGATTCCCGAAGAGGAAGCTTGTCTAGTTCATTGGGAACACCCCTGGTGATAGCCACCATTATCTGAAAGACCTTCATACAATCCTTGTAGGAGGTTTCTTTAGACAGAAGAGATTTAGAAATGATATCACTTAGAAGAGCATATTCAACCTTCAAAAGGTTCTTCTTTCCATGAATATCTACTTCAGGGGAATCAGAAAAGACTTTTATCATCGACATCATGAGGTTAGGGTGAGTGGTAGAGAAATCATCAATACCTTCTGTTGGGAGATGGAAAAACTCACCAAAAGATTCTTCTGTGAGCCATACCATCTGGCCCATTACAGCACCAGCAATAACATTATCTTGATAGAAGCTAGTGGTTTGGAAGAACTCGTTGACAAGCTGTTCATGATAGGTTTCGTGAGGAGTTAGGAATCTTCTCAGCCCAGAAGCTTTCAGAGAATCGAACATCCTTTGCATGCCCGGAGATTCAAGAGTGGAAACAGATTGAAAGTCCACCTGAATCGATTTTGGACGGAAGGGCAACATTTTGATTTGAAGAACAAGGGGTTGATTGATTCAAAGGTTCGATTTCTAAAGAGAGAAAAAGAGATTTCAAGGGTCTTCTAACCTTTTAGAGAGAATGAACCTATTAAAACCGGGATTTTAATCATGAAGAAGAAAACTAATGATTATTCCTACCGTCAAGAATTTCAAAAGACAGTTCCCAATAAACAACATTTAATGTTAGCATGAAATAGAACGTCTAATGCTAAATGTACAAGCAAAAGATGTCAGAAATATTAGTCATTTCTTGCATATTGAGAGACACGTGTCTTCAATTCTTTTGAGGAATGACTGATTTATTTTTTGGCGGGAAAGATAACTCAAACAGACATCATTAAAGGACAGTTGTCCCAAATGCCAGAAGATAAAGAGTCTAATTGCACTAGTAGTTAGACGTTTTTTATTCTCCTTTTCACATTTTCAACTTCTTTTTGAAAATCAGTCTATTAAACGTGTGCGTCTAATTATGCTATAACAGCGCGTGAAACACGCGTGTCTGATTAGAAGTGAGCATCCTCTTGCTCATGACGTAAAAACGTCTAACGTCTATTAGACGTGTCCGTCTAATAGATGCATCCGTCTAATCAAGCAGGTTAAGATAACCATGACAATGATTTCATATAAAGATGAAACCGCTAAAGGAGATGTTCGTCTAAGTAGTTGTGTTTCTCAGACTCTGAATCCTTAGGACAAGTTAAGACCTCCGTCTTTCATATCTGTTCAGTTTCGTTTTGAACAATACGTTCCCCCTCAATTTATGCACATAATTGTGTCAATCAAGATCAACAAGACCTAGCATGTTTCTAAAATGAGAAAACTTAGCTTCTGGAAGAGGTTTCGTGAAAATGTCTGCAGTTTGTTGATCTGTAAGAACCATGTTCAAGACGGATTTGTTTCTGATTTACGTGTTCTCGGATGAAATAATGCCTGATTTCAATATGCTTTGTCCGAGAATGCAGAACAGGATTATAGGATATTGCGATGGCACTTGTGTTGTCGTAGAAAATTGGAGATTCATCAGCCTCAATCCCATAGTCTTTGAGCTGTTGTTGAATCCACAAAACTTGAGAGCAGCAACTACCAGCTGCAAGATACTCTGCTTCAGCTGTAGAAGTTGCCACAGAAGTCTGCTTCTTGCTGAACCATGTGATTAGACGATCTCCAAGGAACTGGCAAGTTCCACTTGTTCTTTTTCTATCAATTTTGCAGACTGCATAATCTGCATCTGAGAAACTAATTAAATTGAAACTGGAATCCTTCGGATATCACAGTCCCACATTTTGATTTCCTTTCAAGTATTTAAGAATACGTTTAGCAGCAGTAAAATGAGAGAGTTTAGGATCAGCCTGAAATCTGCCACAGACACCAACAGCAAATTGAATGTCTGGCCTGCTAGCTGTTACATATATTAAGGAACCGATAATTCCTCTATATGTTGTAACATCTACACTTTGGCCACCTTCATCTTTGTCTAATTTGACTGAGGAACTCATAGGAGTAGCTGCTGCAGAACAATTCTCCAACCCAAATTTCTTTAGCAATTCTTTGGTGTATTTGGCCTGGTTGATGAGAGTTCCATTTTCTGACTGACGGATTTGAAGCCCAAGGAAGAATGTAAGTTCTCCCATCATGCTCTTTTCAAACCTATCTTGCATCATCTTGGCAAATTTCTCACACAGTTTGGGGTTAGTTGACCCAAAGATAATGTCATCAACATATATTTGAACAAGTAATATATGAGAATCTTTAGCAAATCTAAACAGGGTTTTATCCACTGTTCCAACAGCAAAATCATGATCAAATAAGAAATTGGTTAAAGTGTCATACCAAGCTCTAGGAGCTTGTTTTAGACCATACAATGCTTTGTTAAGCGTATAAACATGATTAGGTAAAACATGATCTATAAAACCAGGAGGTTGCTCAACATATACTTCTTCACTTAATTTTCCATTTAAAAATGCACTTTTCACATCCATTTGAAAAACTTTAAAATTCTCAAATGATGCATATGCTAGGAAGATTCTAATTGCTTCTAGTCTTGCAACCGGTGCAAAAGACTCATCAAAATCAATACCTTCCTCTTGTCTGTATCCTTGAGCAATTAAACGAGCTTTGTTTCTAATGACTAAGCCATCTTCACTAAGCTTGTTTCTAAAGACCCATATTGTTCCTATAACTGACTGTCAGTTGGTCTAGGAGTAAGATACCACACTTTATTTCTATCAAATTGGTTTAATTCCTCCTGCATAGCATTGACCCAATCTGGATCAACTATAACTTCACCAATTTTCTTTGGTTCAATTTGAGAAATAAATGCAGAATTGGCAATTTCATCCATCAACTGACGTCTTGTCCTTCGAGGAGAAAAAGGGTTACCAATTATCAATTCTGGTGGATGATTTCTGTTCCATCTGAAGTTGGAACCAAGGGGATTGGTCATCTGAACCGGTGACATCGCGACATCCAAACTCTCAACATCTTGTTGAACAGGAGTTTGTACATCTAGTTGAGCTTCAACCGGATCAGCCACAGGATCAGATAGAGCCATCCGCTTGTCCAAGGTTTCTTCTTCTTCACTTACAGACTCAAGACTGGCCGCTTGTAGTCTGTCAACTAGATCAATGGGTTCTTTGGATTTGCTCTCAACAGGCTCATCAAAAATTACATGAAGGAATTCTTCAACAGTCTGAGTTCTTTTGTTGTATACTCGGTAAGCCTTGCTTACTGATAAGTATCCCAACATGAATCATTCATCTGATTTAGCGTCAAAAGTAGTCAAATAAACTTTTCCATTGTTATGGATAAAGTATTTACACCCAAAAATCTTAAAGTAAGAAACTATGGGAATTCTCCTATAATACAGTTCATAAGGAGTTTTATCAAAACGTTTGTTGATTATTGACCGGTTTTGAGTATAACAAGCAGTACTAATGGCTTCCGCCCAGAATCTCTGAGGAACATCTGATTCAGCAAGCATAGATCTCGCTGCTTCCTTCAGAGTTCTCACTCTTCTTTCAGCAATGCCGTTTTGCTGTGGAGTTCTGGCACTAGACAACTCGTGCCTAATTCCATTATCCTCAAGATAAGATGATAGATATCTGTTAGTGAATTCAGTTCCTTGATCACTTCTAATACATGAGATATTTAGAGATTTCTGATTCTAAATTCCTCTAAATATCATAATCAAATTTTCAGCAGTTTTATCTTTTGATGGTAAAAATGCAACCCATGTAAAACGTGAAAAGTCATCAATAACGATTAAGGCAAATCTCATTCCTCCTACACTTTTTACAGGAATTGGACCAAAAAGATCCATATGTAAGAGTTCTAGGATACGGATGGATTGTGATTTCCCTTTGCTTTTGAACGATGATCTGCCTTGTTTGCCTAACTTGCAAGCAGTGCAAATCTTGTCCTTTGAAAACTGAAGGTTGGGTAAACCAATAACTAAATTGTTTGAACAAATGTTGTTGATGGTTTTAAAATTCAAGTGGTTCAAACGTTTATTCCATAACCATTTCTGGTCATTCTTGGAAATCATGCACATAGGGTCAGATGTCTCTTTTTGCTAATTCATTTTATATGAGTTTCCTACTCTACTTCCAGTTAATAAAATGTTTCCTTCTCGGTCTTTAACTAAACATGCATGAGTTTGAAAATCTACAGACAAACCGTTATCACATAATTGACTAATACTGATTAAATTATAACACAAGTTGTCAACTAGCAGCACATCATTAATGGTTAGGTTACCATAGATAATCTTACCCTTACCCATGGTTTTACCTTCTTGTTGTCACCAAATGTAATCTTAGGTCCAGAGCAGTCTGATATATCAATGAGAAGCCGTCTATTTCCAGTCATATACCTAGAACATCCGCTATCAAGATACCATACAGATTCCTCCAGTCCTTCATTTATTTGTACCTACATAAATAAATATTTACAATCTTTTGGTACCCACCTTTAATTGGGTCCTCGATCAATCAGTCCCTTAGGAATCCATATTTGAGTTATTCTGATAGATTTCTCATTCTGTGTTGTGATTAATGCATAGGTTTTTGACTTGGCGGATGACTTCCTGCTAGCCACTGATCCTTTAGTTTTTGAAGAAGATTTTCTTTTAAAACTCCTTGACATTGAGTCAGGTTTTAAATTACCAAACTTATTAGCCTTTTCAAGCTTATTCTTAAGCCAACTAACAGTTGGTGGAACATAAACTATTTCATTTTTAAAAGCCACTTCTTCATGAAAATGATCAGATTCAATGTCAGTCATACTTCCTTTGACAAAACTTATTGGCTTAAGTTTGTCATTTGGCTTTGACTTTTTGTAGGACAAGTTAGGATCATTGCTATCAAATCCCAATCCGGATCTAGATCCAGCAGGTTTCACCATGCTGATCTGATATTTGACAGCATCACCAGACCTTGTCCATGCACTGACTATGTAGTTCAGTCTCTTGTTTTCAGATGAAAGAGTTTGAATATGTTCCTTGAGCATCTCATTCTCAGATGAAATCTCAGTTAAGTTTTCATCAAAAACATTTGATTCGGGTTCTTGATTTGAAAAGGGAACAGTTGATTCATATTTAACTTTCATTTCGTAAAATGAGTCAGCTAACTTTTTGTACTCAATAGCCATTTCATTGAGTGCATTAGTTAGCTTCTCGTTTGTAAATTCTGGTGCAGAGATATCATTTACCTTAGATTGGTCATCTTCCATCAGGCATGTTACAACTTCATTCTCTTTTTCGGTGGGAGACTCCTCAGTATCACTGTCAGCCCATCTGGATTTGTTCTGACTACAAATGAATACGTTCTGGTTGTTCTTTGCTTGAGGGCTCACTCCATGGATCTGGCTGAGCTTGTCCCATATTTCTTTTGCATTGGAATAGGACTTAATCTCACAGAACATCTTTGTGTTGAGAGACTGAAACAGAATGTTCTTAACAACATTGTCCAGGTTGTTGGTCACTTTGTCTTCAGTGGTCCACTCACTTCTTGGCTTCGAGATCTTTATGGGACCATCGGTGATGACACTCCACATATCATAGTCAATAGCAGCCAAGTGAGCTTGCATTCTTACCATCCACACATCATAGTTGTCCTTTGACAGAAGAGGAATTTCATTGATGCAAGACATGCTTTGGGAACTTGATGCTTGAGAATAGAAACAAGGCTCTGATACCAATTGATAGGATCGGCTTTATCGTTAGAGACGGGGGTCTGGCTAAGGATGAAGGCTTATGAAAAACGATTTGAAAGAAATCATGTTAGGGATTTAATTCACTTTATATTCTACGCAAACTTATGTAAACACTTGAAACAGATTCAAGGCGGAATTGTTTACTTGGGTTTGAAGCACAAGATGAAATATGAAAAGATGACAGAAAATGAAGAACACAACAGTTTGTTTATGAATGTTCGTAGAAACTCTCCTATGCCACCCCTTCTTCCAACCACCGGAAGGATTCACTATATGATGAGAATGAAATACAGTTTACACACACACTTAGCTCACTATTGAACAGAACACTTTCAGTTCAATTACAAGAAGATGAAGAATATCACTCAGCTAATGGTGTTTTGATTCTAGCTCTCTCTCTCTATTCACACACAGTACAATCAGAAAGAAGCTTCACAGAATAAGTTCAGTAAGCAAGATGATTGAGTAGTCTCTCTCTGCAAAATCAGAATGCTTGTTCGTTTGTATTCGCTTGTTCGTTCGGCAGATTGTCCGTTGCCCTTAGGATTGATTAAATATTGAGTAGGAGCTAACGGTCGAATCTTCAAGAATGATACGTGGCACTCTTCCATTGGAAAGCCTCCATTGTACACAGCAGGTACTGAGCACAAGGATCGTGGCCGTACCGAACTGGTAGTGCGCCGAATATTCCATCAGGGATGTACCTGCAAAACGGGTAATTTGAGGGAAATTCTCTTACGTGGCATTCCTTGATTGGATGCATATAGCTGTTGTACTAATCTTCACAGGAAAGTGGAGCAGGAGTAGGGTACAACTATAGCATGTGGGTAGGAGAAATGCTAGATTCAAGCGTACTGCTTGAACAGAGCATTAGACGTATTTCAGTTAGACGGATTTGGGAAAATCAGTCTAATGAAATAAGTCAACTCCTTCTAATGAAAAACTTCCATTAGACCTCCTGGTCTAATATAATTAGACTCACATCTAATTTACATAACCATTAGACGGGTACGTCTAACTCCACTGAGTTAGACTACACGTCGAATTCCGGTTCTACCTCAGACTTGTCTGAAAGAGTTAGACACACGTCTAACTTTCAATTAATTAGACAACCCGTCTAATTATAACATAACCATTAGACCGGTACGTCTAACTCCACTGAGTTAGACTACCACGTCTAATTCTGGTTCTACCTTAGACTTGTCTGAAGGAGTTAGACCCACGTCTAACTTTCAATTAATTAGAAAACCCGTCTAATTATAATAACTATTAGACCGGTACGTCTAACTCCACTTAGTTAGACTACCACGTCTAATTCCGGTTCTACCTCAAACTTGTCTGAAGGAGTTAGACCCACGTCTAACTTTCAATTAATTAGACAACCCGTCTAATTATAATAACCATTAGACCGGTACGTCTAACTCCACTGAGTTAGACTACCACGTCTAATTCCGGTTCTACCTCAGACTTGTCTGAAGGAGTTAGACCCACGTCTAACTTTCAATTAATTAGATAACCCGTCTAATTATAATAACCATTAGACCGGTACGTCTAACTCCACTGAGTTAGACTACCACGTCTAATTCCGCTTCTACCTCAGACTTGTCTGAAGGAGTTAGACCCACGTCTAACTTTCAATTAATTAGACAACCCGTCTAATTATAATAACCATTAGACCGGTACGTCTAACTCCACTGAGTTAGACTACCACGTCTAATTCCGCGTATTCATTAGACCACCCGTCTAATTCTTTACGTCTATTAGACTTACACGTCTAACTCCGATGAGTTAGATTGTACGTCTAATTCTATTAGACTTACGTCTAATTCCGTGTATTCATTAGACCACCCGTCTAATTCTTTACACGTCTATTAAACTTATACGTCTAACTCCGATGAGTTAGACTGTACGTCTAATTCTATTAGACTTACGTCTAATTCTGTGTATTCATTAGACTACTCGTCTAATTCTTTACACGTCTATTAGACTTACACGTCTAACTCCGTTGAGTTAGACTGTACGTCTAATTCCATTAGACTTACATCTAATTCCTTTAGACTATTAGACTGCCCGTCTAACTCCGTATTGTTAGACTGTGCGTCTAATTTTATATGAATGGAGATCAAAATCGGTCTAATGGCCCTCATTAGATCCAAGTCTAATAACATGCTGTCTCAATTTACCTGTATTGAAGCTTATAAATTATTTCATCATCAAAATATCAGGGGATAAATTATTTCAACACTTAGTCAAAATAATTTGACCCAACATACTCTGTACTTTCTATTCAGATAAGCTAAGAGAGAGAGAAATTATTGTAATATATGTTAAGAATATTAAGTGTTGTTAGTTGAACAGAGGGTGTTTGTTCAATAGAGTGATAGCTAAGACTTCAGAACAGGCATTGTTAAGTCCTAGGTTTCTGTAGAGCTTCTGTAGTGTATCCTTTTGGGAGCAGGAGAAGGGGTGACGTAGGAGTTTTTATCTCCGAACATCCATAAACAACTCTGTGTCCATTTCTTACTGTCTTATTCATCCTACATCAATACGCTTCAAATCTAGCGAGTAATTTTGTACTTAAATCTGATTCAAGAGATCACGAAGATTTGTCACGAGAATAGAAACATGTCTTAACCTCTAACAGGGTTAAAACCAAATTATAAGTCGATAGTCGTTCAACAATATTCAAACCCCACCGGGTGTTGTTGACGTTTATCCCAGCAAATATATTTATGATGATATTTGTAATGATGAAGTATTTGAAAAGTTACATTAATCTTTAATAAAAATACTTTTAATATTAATATAGTCGGGTATCGGTTTAGGGTTTTGCATACTCTCATCCCTGACCTCGTACTTGATTTAAAATATCTTGACTATCGAGTACCCACGGGTATCAGGCATACAAGTACTCATTGTTATCACTAGTACTAAATCAAGAGAAACATGATGATAGGATCAGTGCTAGCAATAAAGACTAGGGTCTAACTATTGTTAACAGCTTATGATAAACGATTCAATAGAAATCATGTGAGGGATTAATATATGTTTCTATTCTTCACAAATCCTTTGAACTCTTGAAACAGATTCAAGTGCGGAAGTGTTTGTCGTATTTGAAGCTTTGAACGACTGAAGGTAATGGAAGAAAGTGAAGAACACATGGAGTTTTATAGATGTTCGGAGATAAAACTCCTATGTCAGCCCTTCTTCCACAACTGGAAGGATATCCACTAAATACTTTGAATCGAATACAACTTACTAAGCTAGCTAACTCTCTGTTGAACAGAACAACCTCTGTTCAACTTACAATATTCTCAACAATATTCTCACACATAGACAGTAATTGAATTTCTCTCTTGAGCTTGAATGATGATAAAAATCAGTAAAAGCAAGAGTAAGATCGTGAATTAGATCATGGAGATATAACAACTTTGTTCAGTTAGTAATGAATGATCCAGTAATTCAGTGATTCTTTCGTTGTCCTTGAGTATCTATTTGTAGTAGAAGGACACAAACGGTATAATCTTCTTCATGGACACGTGGAAAGTGTCCGTTGGAAGGTCGCCCATAGTACTAGAGTACAACAAACTCTAAGCAAATGAATCGTGGCCGTACTGAACAAGTAGTGCGCCGAATATCCTCTGATAGTGTCTTGTACTAGACAGGTAGTTGGAGGAATATTCGCGTACGTGGCGTTCATTCATTTGATACAATTAGTTGATGTGTCAGACTACACAACAGTGAGTGGAGCAGGAGTAGTAGACAGCTAGTTGATTGTGGTTAGACGTATGCCTTCTTCAGACAGCTGCTAAAGCAAGGCATTAGACGTGCTCCTATAAACTGCGTCTAACTACGTATCTCTTTAGACCACATCTAAAGGAGTTAGACTAGCATGTCTAATTACGCATCCCTTTAGACCACATCTAAAGGAGTTAGACTACCACGTCTAACTACGTATCCCTTTAGACCACGTCTAAAGGAGTTAGACTACCACGTCTAACTATGTTTCCCTTTAGACCACGTCTAAAGGAGTTATACTAATATGTCTAACTTCGTTTCACGTCTAAGATAGCATGCTTTAGACCACGTCTAAAATAGCACAGTCTTATATATGCACTTGCATAAGAACAAATAGACAACTTATCTTTATTCTATTTAAACATCTACCTTGATTCCATTTAAACATCTAGCTTTATTCCATTTAAACATCATCAAAATTTTGTTGTTTAATGTTTCATAGCTTTTGTTTATTTCTAAGTTAATTATTTCTCACTTAATTAACTCTTTTCTTTACGGATATGATCGACTTTATCGATAGAGATGGGGTCTGTCTAAGGATGAAGGCTTATGAAAAATGGTTTGAAAGAAATCCTGTTAGGGATTTAATTCGCTTTCTATTTTATGCAAACACTTGTAAACACTTGAAACAGATTCAAGGCAGAATTGTTTACTTGGGTTTAAAGCACAGGATGAAATATGAAAAGATGACATAAATGAAAGAACACAGCAGTTTATTTATGGATGTTCGGAGAAACTCTCATACGTCACCCCTTCTTCCAAACATTGGAAGGATTCACTATCAAATGATTCGAATCAAATACAGTTTACACACACTTAGCTCACTATTGAACAGGACATTTTCTGTTCAATTACAAAATGAAGAATATCACACAACTAAAGGTGTTTTGATTCTAGCTCTCTCTTGATTCACACACAGTACAATCAGAAAGCAGCTTCACAGAATGAATATTCAAAGGCTTGAATTCAGTAAGCAAGATGATCGAATAGTTTCTCTCTGTAAAATCCGATTGCTTGTTCGTTATCTGAGGCAGATTGTCCGTTGTCCTTTAGATATGTTAAATACTGAGCAGGAGCTAACGGTCGAATCTTTTAGAATGATACGTGGCACTCTTCCATTGGAAAGCCTCCATTGTACACAGCAGGTTCTAAGCACAAGAATTGTGGCCGTACACCACTGGTAGTGCGCCGAATATTCCATCAGGGATGTACCTGCAAAACAAGTAATGTGAGGAAAATTCTCTTATGTGGCATTCGTTGGTTGGATGCATATAGCTGCTGTACTGGTCTTCACTAGAAAGTGGAGCAGGAGTAGGGTACAGCTATAGCACGTGGGTAGGTGAATGCTAGCTTCAAGCAAACTACTTAAGCTGAGCATTAGACGGATTTCAGTTAGACGGATTGTGAAAATCAGTCTAATAAAATCAAACATCCCCTTCTAATAGCAAAGTCTATTAGACAGCCTGGTCTAATAGAATTAGACTCACGTCTAATTACAATAACCATTAGACCGCCTGGAAAGTTTGCAAAAATGACTTTTTCGGACCAAAATACTTCTTTGCGTCACGCGACACATGCATTCTCGTGACATGACGGAAATGTCCAGAATGTCCTTAATATTTATTCTATTTTTTCATTTTTTTCTTCCTCGTTCTCTCTCTTCTCCGTCTTTTCCCCCTTCTTTCTAAACCCTAAGAGGCGAACACAACGACGAACACAAATTGATTGTTGCACCTGAAATTCAACCTAGTGCAGAAAGTACTTCCCCTCAGCAAGGATGGAGATAGGTCTGTGTCACATGTTTCACCAACGTAAGGAAGAGGTAAGCAAAGAACCTCTATGCAAGCAAAGAACCTCTATGCAGACAATAAAGTCTCTTCGGTCACCACTAAGCCGACCAAAGCTGCCAAGTTAGAACGAAACCCATCGACCTCCATTTCTTGGAACCATGAAGTAGTCGCGTCACGCCAAGCGTGAAAGGGTTCTTCACTTCCATAATAATATGACTAGTGGTGAAGGGATTGTCTTCATTTCCGAAATCATTAAAAGATATCCCCTCTTGGAGGATTTTCGTTGTTCTTCAACTAGGGTTGACTTTCAAGGGGGAGTCATCCTTGCGGAATCTCTTGGGAGGTGTACTCTTCTAAAGAAATCTTAGAGCCAACATGTTTGATGTAGAAGCAGGAATCACATTGAGTAAGGAGGATTCTTCTCGGTTCATGTATCTTACATTTCCAACTTGGGTTATGAAGTTTCCAATGAGGATCTCAAGTAACTTATCAGATGAAATTTGGGTAGTTGAGTTGTCATTTGTATGTATATTCTTGCAGATGTTGTTCTCAGAAGTTGTTCAGTTGAAAGACCACTCAATTATGTTGGGTCAAATTATTTTGACTAAGTGTTGAAATAATTTAACCACTGAGATTTTGATGATGAAATAACTTATGAGTTTTGATATAGGTGTATTGAAACAATATGTCATAAGACTTAGATCTAATGAGAGTCATTAGACCGATTTTGGCTTATAATGCATAGAATTAGACTTACAATCTAACTCATCAGAGTTAGACGTGTAGTCTAATAGACGTGTAATTAGACGGATGGTCTAATAGATACACGGAATTAGACGTAAGTCTAATGCATAGAATTAGACGTACAGTCTAACTCATCGGAGTTAGACGTGTAGTCTAATGAATGCACGGAATTAGACGTAAGTATAATGAATAAACGGAATTAAACGTAAGTCTAATGCATAGAATTAGACGCATAGTCTAACTCATCGGAGTTAGACGTGTAGTCTAATGAATGCACAGAATTAGACGTAAGTCTAATATGTTTGTAATTAGACAGGTAGTCTAATTGATATTCGGAATTAGACGTACAGTCTAACTCATCGGAGTTAGACGTGTAGTCTAATATATTTGCAATTAGACGGGTAGTCTAATTTATGCTGAATTAGACGTGCAGTCTAATAGAATGTGAAAGTTAGACGTGCGTCTAACTCCTTAAGACAAGTCTGAGGTAGAACCGGAATTAGACTTGCAGTCTAACTCAGTGGAGTTAGACGTGCAGTCTAATGGTTATTGACTAATTAGACGTGTAGTCTAATTAATAAAAGTTAGACAAGTCTGAGGTAGAACCGGAGTTAGACGTGTAGTCTAACTCAGTGGAGTTAGACGTGCAGTCTAATGGTTATTGCAATTAGACGCGAGTCTAATTCTATTAGACCAGGCGGTCCAATAGACATTTTTCTATTAGAAGGAGATGACTTATTTCATTAGACTGATTTTCACAATCCGTCTAACTGAAATACGTCTAATGCTCAGTTTAAGCAGTACGCTTGAATCTAGCATTCCACCTACCCACGTGCTATAGTTGTACCCTACTTCTGCTCCACTTTCTAGTGAAGATTAGTACAACAACTATATGCATCCAATCAAGGAATGCCACGTAAGAGAATTTTCCTCACATTACCTATTTTGAAGGTACATCCCTGATGGAATATTCGGCGCACTACCAGTGATGTACGACCACGATCATTATGCTCAGAACCTGTTGTGTACAATGGAGGCTTTCCAATGGAAGAGTGCCACGTATCATTCTTGAAGATTCGACCGTTAGCTCCTGCTCATTATTTATCAAATCTTAAGGACAACGGACAATCTGCCTCACAAATTTGCCGAACGAACAAGCAATCTGATTTCGCAGAGAGAGAAACTACTCAATTATCTTGCTTACGGAACTGTGAAGCTTCTTTCTGATTGTACTGTGTGTGAATTCAGAGAGAGATCTAGAATCAAAACACCTTTAGCTGAGTGATATTCTTCATCTTTTAATTGAACAGAAAGTGTTCTGTTCAATAATGAGCTAAGTGTGTGTAAACTGTATTTTATTCGAACCATATTATAGTGAATCCTTCCGGTGGTTGGAAGAAGGGGTGACGTAGGAGAGTTTCTCCGAACATCCATAAACAAACTTGATAGGATCAGCTTTATCGATAGAGACGGGGGACTGGCTAAGGATGAAGGCTTATGAAAAACGAATTGAAAGAAATCCTTTTAGGAATTCAATTTGTTTTCTATTCTACGCAAACTTGTGTAAACACTTGAAACGGATTCAAGGCGGAATTGTTTACTTGGGTTTGAAGTACAAGATGAAATATGAAAAGATGACAGAAATGAACAACACAGCAGTTTATTTATGGATGTTCAGAGAAACTCTCCTACGTCACCCCTTCTTCCAACCACCGGAAGGATTCACTATGAAATGGTTCGAATCAAAAACAGTTTACACACACTTGGCTCACTATTGAACAGAACACTTTCTGTTCAATTACAAGATGAAAAGTATCTCTCAGCTAAAGGTGTTTTGATTCTAGCTCTCTCTCTCGATTCACACACAGTACAATCAGAAAGAAGCTTCATAGTTTGAGTTCAGTAAGCAAGATGATTGAGTAGTTTCACTCTCTGCAAAATCAGATTGCTTGTTCGTTTTGTAAGGCAGATTGTCCGTTATCCTTGAGATTTGTTAAATATTGAGCAGGAACTAACGGTTGAATCTTCAAGAATGATACGTGGCACTCTTCCATTGGAAAGCCTCCATTGTACACAGCAGGTTCTGAGCACAAAGATCGTGGACGTACAGAACTGGTAGTGCACCGAATATTCTATCAGGGATGTACCTGAAAAACAAGTAATTTGAGGAAAATTCTCTTACGTGGCATTCCCTGATTGGATGCATATAGATGTTGTACTAATCTTCACTAGAAAGTGGAGCAGAAGTAGGGTACAGCTATAGCACGTGGGTAGGTGAAATGCTAAATTCAAGTGTACTGCTTAAACTGAGTATTAGACGTATTTCGGTTAGACGGATTGTGAAAATCAGTCTAATGAAATAAGTCATCTTCTTCTAGTAGAAAAACGACTGTTAGACCGCCTGGTCTAATAGAATTAGACTCGCGTCTAATTACAATAACCATTAGACTACACGTCTAACTCCACTGAGTTATACTGCACGTCTAATTCCGGTTCTACCTCAGACTTGTCTGAAGGAGTTAGACGCACGTCTAACTTTCACTAATTAGACCACACGTCTAATTAAACAATAACCATTAGACTGCATGTCTAACTCCACTGAGTTAGACTGCACGTCTAATTCCGGTTCTACCTCAGACTTGTCTGAAGAAGTTAGACACACGTCTAACTTTCACTAATTAGACCACACGTCTAATTATCCAATAACCATTAGACTGCACGTCTAACTCCACTGAGTTAGACTGCACGTCTAATTCCGATTCTACCTCAGACTTGTCTGAAGGAGTTAAACGCACGTCTAACTTTCACTAATTAGACTACACATCTAACTTCGATGAGTTAGATTGTACGTCTAATTCCAAATATCAATTAGACTACCCGTCTAATTATAAGCATATTAGACTTACATCTAATTTCGTGTATTCATTAGACTTACGTCTAATTCTTTATATTTATTAGACTATACGTCTAACTCCGATGAGTTAGACTGTACGTCTAATTCTATTAGACTTACGTCTAATTCCGTGCATTCATTAGACTTCACGTCTAACTCCGATGAGTTAGACTGTACGTCTAATTCTATGCATTAGACTTACGTCTAATTTCGTGTATCTATTAGACAAACGTCTAATTACACGTCTATTAGACTACACGTCTAACTCCAATGAGTTAGACTGTACGTCTAATTTTATGTATTCATTAGACTTGCGTCTAATTCTTTACATCTATTAGACTACATGTCTAACTCCGATAAGTTAGACTGTAAGTCTAATTTTATGCAATGAAAGATAAAATCGGTCTAATGACCCTCATTAGATCCAAGTCTTATAACATATTGTCTCAATACACCTGTATCAAAACTCATAAGTTATTTCATCATCAAATTCTCAGTGGTTAAATTATTTCAACACTTAGTCAAAATAATTTGACCCAATAATTTCCCCCTTTTTGATGAAGAAATTGCAAATCTGCATACATATATCAAAACATGCATTCATCATATAAATAAACAAGGACCTTGTTTACTTACATCATTCATCCAAAAACCAGTATTCGAAAAACCATCAAGGACAATTGTTCATAAGAGTTAAATAAATTAAAAGAAGAGAAATCATTGTTCTTCCCTTTTAACTCGAGGATCGGTTGGACTCATCTCTTGCCCGGGAAGCATGTTGAAAAGGGAGGATAGTCGCGACTATCACGACCGCCTGCACTTGATCTTCCACCTCGTTCACCACCACTTGCACGTCCACCTTGATCGACATTGGATAGCCTACTCCGGCCACCACCACTTCGACCTCCACACTCACCACCACTTCGACCACCACCTCTCTTGGTTGACCTTGGATTGTCATCAGTGCTTGGAGCTCGCCTGGATCTTGTGCCAGTTGACACACCATCATTTCTTCTGCTTGATTCTCCTTGAACTAGTCGAGGTTGAGCACCTTCAGCATTGACGTTTGCATCCTCCTTCGCTTGAAACCTTCTAGCAATGGAGTCAGCAAATTCTTGACGTTCATTATCATTCCTGCTCATGCAACCCTGAATTTCCACCATCTGATTCTTCATCAGACTGAATTCTTCCATGGTTTCCTTGTGGCGTTCATCATTGAATTGCCTTTGAATGTTCAATAATTCACTTTGACGGTTGAAGAGATCCTTTTCAAACTTTACAAAATTTACATTCGCGATATGGGTCTCATATGTGTTCTTCTTCAAAGTGTTATCCAGCTCAGTGAGGGCCTTGAAAATATTGCTAAAGCTCTCTCTTTCTTCTTCCCTTGAGTTCATGGTCCGAGACATGCTCTTCTGAATCGAAGAAAGCATAGACCTCATAGATCTTAACACTTTGTTTTCTCCGGCAGATGACTCTTCATGAGACGAAACTTCTTCAGATTCTGCTGCCATACTTTGAATAGGCTCAAAGTTTGTATAAACCTGCAAGGATTGCTCCGGCTGATTCATTTCGGCATTCTTAGCAGCTTTGTCTCATTCTTCTTCTTCAGCCCTCTAAAATCTCTCAAGCAGATTTCCAGAGTAGTGACGAGGAATGTTGATGTTTTCGTGAACACTTCCCACAATGGTGTCGGGA
This sequence comes from Impatiens glandulifera, assembly GCF_907164915.1. Taxonomy (NCBI): domain Eukaryota; kingdom Viridiplantae; phylum Streptophyta; class Magnoliopsida; order Ericales; family Balsaminaceae; genus Impatiens; species Impatiens glandulifera. The sequence continues at coordinate 41,404,251 of NC_061862.1, read as the reverse complement.
AATAGACGGGGCTTCACAAAGGTTGCTTGTTGATCATGTTCCTCCTCAGATGAGGAACTTTCTTCTTCATCGTCTTTCTCTTTAAAGGGTTCCCCCTCAGTTCTGGCAGTTTCTGGCTGAGTATCCTCGGCCACTTTCTCTTGAGCACCCTCTGTTCTCGCAACAGGGGTTAATATCACATTTTCTTCAATATGAGCTTTAAAATCCTCCTCAGTCACATCTTCCACAAGAATATCTTCTTCATTTATCTCAAGAGCTTGTTCAGACTCTTGGACATTCACATTTTCTTCTTCTTCATTCGGACATTCTTAGAAGGGTTGATCTAGAATGCGTCTCACTTCGGCAGAAAGATTCCCGAATTCGATCAAGAGAGTAGCATCTATCTCATCAGCATCATTGTCAGCATCTGGAATATCCATAGCTTCTTCTTCATTGAGAGGTTCTGCGCCAAAGCAATCGGCGCCATGAATGTGTCTAGAAGCAACAGAGACATAACTGTCTAGTATATCGTTGAACTTCTTCAATACCTTCACTTCAACATTAGCTCCTTTCACATCAGGATTGAAGTTAGCTTTCCTGGCTTCGAAAATTGGAAAAGGGCTTTTCCAAAAATGCAAGCTTCCACCAGTTCTCTTTTCTTCAGTGCCTCACCAACTTCTGAAGTTCTTGCCCATTTCAAGACTTTCTTCTCGTTTGCCACCCTCTTCTTCCATTCTTTTGTTATGGCAGCGTTTGGCAGAGAATCGTTGTACTTGGAGGACATCCTCTCTATGGACCAGGACTCATAAATTCTCAATTTCTCAACAATAAGAATTTTAACTTGATCCAAAATAAGGTCAACGATTCCTGTGCCTCAGATACCTTCTTAGGAGCTTGAATTGCAATGGATTTTCCTTTTCCATCAACCTCTACGGGTTTTGGAGCGGGTCTTGGTTCACCAATCACGATTCCACGTGTCCCTTTTCTGGAGCGCAATAGTTCAAACGCAGATTGTGGTTTCCAGAGCTCAGCAGGAAGCTCCATACAAACAAGTTTCCCGGCTATTAAAGAATCTTTAGGAATTGGAATAATGGGTTCACCAGCCACAAGGGTAAGAATAGCACATTGTTCTGGTTGCGATGACTCTATAGCATCGGCGGCTACAAGATCAGTTTGAACAACATGACACTCAATCCTGTCAACAATTTCATCATTTGGACCAGCTGACCCAATAGTAGGCCCTTTAGCAGATTCTCTCAAAGGAGAGAATATGGATTCAGCTTGTTCCACTACGGGAACATCAAATTTAGGCACAGCGGCCAAAGATTTAGAGGACTTCACCTTTGAAGATTTGGACGCTCGGGGCGCCCTTGTCTTCTTCTTCTTTGAGGCACAAGACCTTGAAGATTTCCTCGAAAAGGTTGAGGGAGTGGATAATGATGACATTAGGGTTGCAGCAAGTGCGCTTGGACCTTGCTTCAACCTTGAATCAACAGATTCAGAGTCCTTCTGGTTTGGACTTTTCAGACTGGAGGAACTGGCCTCCGATTCGTTCACCATTTTGGTTCTCTTTGCCCCTGTTGACATAACAGAAGTAGAAGGCTTGGATCGGGTGGAAGGTTTTCACCGGTCTGGAAACTGGAAGCACCAGATGCAGATTCAAGGTTGTTCTTCAACCTCGTCAGCGTGCTAGCCACTGTAAGAGCAGTAAATACTCTTGGAGAGTTAATCTGCGCCGGTTCACCAACGGGAACCCCCAAATTCTTCAACAGGTGACTCAGCCGCATATGTAATACTTTCTTTGTTCGTCTGACTGATAGAATAGCATAAGTTCTGAAAGAGGGTATGAGCCCAGTTTACCTGGATCCCTTTTGAGATAGCACACATATAGTCGAAACGATCTTGACTAAAGAGATTGAAGGAACCAGCTTTCCCTTGAAGCTCCTTCGCCACCACGTCGTTCAGAAGAATGAAATGCGGTTTGAATACCTTCTTGAATCCATTCACATGGATCTTCGAACCGTCTGCAGAGAAGGTTGTCTTCATCTCTTCCATGATTTCTGAAGAGAGAACCAAGTCGAATAGATGACCCTCCGTCGGAAGTTCAAAGAACTCCGCATAAACTGCTTCGTCAAAAGAAAACTCCGTTCCGTTGACGGTTGCTACGATGTAATCATCCACCATAATTGTCGTTTTGAAGAACTCGTGAACTTCGTCTTCGTAGAAGATGAACGGTCTGCCCAGATACTTCCTTAACCCATAATATTCTAGGGTTTTGAACATCTTCACCACCTCTGGTTGATCAAACGTATACACCGATGGAAAGTCCACCTGCTAAGTATAGTGACCGAGAGTGATTTTCTTCACCATTTTCGAACGAATATGAATCGACACATGATTTCAGAGAGATTTAGTGGGAGAAGTGCAAAGAAAGCTAGGGTTCTTAAAGATTTCGAGAGATTGAAAGTTTTCAAATTCATGCAATAATGTCCTTATATAGATGAAAGAGGGAAATACAAAATAACCGTCTATTCTAGGGGTATGGCCCATTAATAAATGTTAGAGGTCCTTTTTAAAAAATGAGGGTATATCAGCCATTTTCTCTAACTTGATAGACACGTGTCTTCATGTTAGTAAGAGATGATTGTTTGATGTTTTGAGCGGGAAAAGCAGATAGCTCTCAACGTGGGACAGTTGTCATTGATCAGTCTAATCGGCACGTAGTTAGACGTTTTTCTTACTCCACAAATCCATATAACACACGTCTATTAGACGGATGAGTCTATTAGACGCATACGTCTAATTCCGTGTTTATAAAAATATTAGACGTGTTCGTCTAATTCCGCATAAACACCACGTGTTAGACGTGTGTTTATTAGACGTGAGCATCCTTTTGCTCATGACGTAAAAACGTCTAACGTCTATTAGACGTGTCCGTCTAATTACGTAGGTATAACACCTCAACATATAGACTTAGATGTATGGATTATGAGCAAAAATACGTCTAAGTACATACTGTTTCTTTTAGACACCCTTGTCTAATTAGACTGATTAAGGATATTCGTCTAGATAATATCTTTAATTCCAAAGAAATGTTTCCCTCTCATTATGAATATATACATTTAGAGTTTAATAAGTAGTTTTGTAGTCCAAAGACCAAAACCATATTTAACAAATAAAAAACATTTATTCTTCCAGAATGGCAAATGCCATTGTTGATCTTCCAAGTCGTGTACTCAGAGGAGTACTCTTCTAGCTTCCTTCCTACTATCCTCCTGCATCACCTACAAAATAAACTATTTACACATTTTGGTACCCACGCTCAATTGGGTCATCGGTCAATCAGTCCCTTAGGAATCCATATTTGAGTTATTCTAATGGATTTCTAATTTTGTGTTGTGATTAATTCATAAGATTTTGACTTCGCAGATGACTTCCTGCTAGCCACTGATCATTTATTTTTTGAAGAAGATTTTCTTTTAAAACTCCTTGACTTAGAGTCAGGTTCTGAATTACTAGACTTATTAGCTTTTTCTAGCTTATTCTTAAGCCAGTTAACAGTTGGTGGGACATAAACTATTTCATTTTTTAAAGCAATTTCTTCATGAATAGGATTAGATTCAATGTTAGTCATAGTCTGATAGGATCGGCTTTATCGATAGAGACGGGGGTCTGGCTAAGGATGAAGGCTTATGAAAAACAGTTTGAAAGAAATCATGTTAGGGATTTAATTCGCTTTCTATTCTACGCAAACTTGTGTAAACACTTGAAACGGATTCAAGGCGGAATTGTTTACTTGGGTTTGAATCACAAGATGAAATATGAAAAGATGACATAAATGAAGAACACGGCAGTTTGTTTATGGATGTTCGAAGAAACTCTCCTACGTCACCCCTTCTTCCAACCACCGGAAGGATTCACTATAAGATGATAAGAATCAAATACAGTTTACACACACACTTAGCTCACTATTGAACAGAACACTTTCTGTTCAATTACAAGATGAAGAATATCACTCAGCTAAAGGTGTTTTGATTCTAGATCTCTCTCTCGATTCACACACAGTACAATCAGAAAGAAGCTTCATAGTATGAATTCAGTAAGCAAGATGATTGAGTAGTTTCTCTTTCTGCAAAATCAGATTGCTTGTTTGCTTGACTTGTTAATGCTTGAAAACCGATGCTTCGTCCATTGTCCTTAAGATTGGTTACATACAGAGCAGGAGCTAACGGTTGAATCTTCAAGAATGATACGTGGCACTCTTCAATTGGAAAGCCTCTATTGTACACAGCAGGTTTTGAGTACAAGGATCGTGGCCGTACATAACTGGTAGTGCGCCGAATATTCCATCAGGGATGTACCTGTAAAACGGGTAATGTAAGGAAAATTCTCTTACGTGGCATTCCTTGATTGGATGCATATAGCTGCTGTACTAATCTTCACAAGAAAGTGGAGCAGAAGTAGGGTACATCTATAACACGTGGGTAGAGGAGATGCTAGATTCAAGCGTACTGCTTAAACTGAGCATTAGACGTATTTCAATTAGACGGATTGTGAAAATCAGTCTAATGAAATAGGTCATCTCCTTCTAACAGAAAAACATCTATTAGACCGCCTGGTCTAATAGAATTAGACTCGCGTCTAATTTCAATAACCATTAGACCGGCACGTCTAACTCCACTGAGTTAGACTGGCACATCTAATTCCGGTTCTACCTCAGACTTGTCTGAAGGAGTTAGACGCACGTCTAACTTTCACTAATTAGAATACCCGTCTAATTATTCAATAACCATTAGACCGGCACGTCTAACTCCACTGAGTTAGACTGGCACGTCTAATTCCGGTTCTACCTCAGACTTATCTGAAGGAGTTAGACGCACGTCTAACTTTCACTAATTAGACTACCTGTCTAATTATTCAATAACCATTAGACCGGCACGTATAAATCCACTGAGTTAGACTGGCACGTCTAATTCCAGTTCTACCTCAGACTTGTTTAAAGGAGTTAGACGCACGTCTAACTTTCACTAATTAGACTACCCGTCTAATTATTCAATATATTAGACTACACGTCTAACTTCGATGAGTTAGACTATACGTCTAATTCCGAATATATTAGACTTACGTCTAATTTCGTGTATTCATTAGACTTGCGTCTAATTCTTTACATCTATTAGACTACATGTCTAACTCCGATGAGTTAGACTATACGTCTAATTCCGTGTATTCATTAGACTTGCGTCTAATTCTTTACATCTATTAGACTACACGTCTAACTCCGATGAGTTAGACTTGTACGTCTAATTCTATTAGACTTGCGTCTAATTCCGTGTAACTAGTAGACCGTCCGTCTAATTACACGTCTATTAGATTGCACATCTAACTCCGATGAGTTAGACTGTGCGTCTAAATTTATGCGAATGAAAATCAAAATCGGTCTAATGACCCTCATTAAATCCAAGTCTTATAACATATTGTCTTAATATACCTGTATCGAAACTCATAAATTATTTCATCATCAAAATATTAGTAGTTAAATTATTTCAACACTTAGTCGAAATAATTTGACCCAACAATTTCCCCCTTTTTGATGAAGAAATTGCAGACATGCATACCTATATCAAAGCATGCATTCATCAAATAAATAAACAAACACCTTGTTCACTTACATCTTTCATAAAAAAAAGTATTCGAGAAACCATCAAGAAACCATGTTCAATAAAGTTAAGTAGAGTAAAATAAGAGAGATCATTATTCTTCCCTTTTAACTTGAGGATCGGTTGACTCATCTCTTGCCCGGGGAGCATGGTCATGAAATGAGGATAGTCGCGACCACCACGACCGCCTGCACTTGATCTTCCTTCAAGTTCAGCAACACTGGCACGTCCACCTTGATCAACATTTGATATCCTACTCTGGCCACCACCACTTCTTCCTCCACGCTCATCACCGCTTCGACCACCACCTCTCTTGGTTGGCCTAGGATTGTAATCAGTACTTGGAGCTCGCCTGGATCTTGTCCCGGTTGACACACCATCATTTCTTCTTCTTGACTCACCTTGAATTGGTCGAGGTTGAGCCCCTTCAACATTGGCCATTGCATCCTCCTTTTCTTGAAACTTCCTAGCAATGGAGTCAGCAAATTCCTGACGTTCATTGTCGTTTCTTCTCATGCAACCCTGCATTTCTACCATTTGATTTTTCACCAGACAGAATTCCTCCATTGTTTCATTGTGGCGTTCATCGTTGATATGCCTTAATATCAAATAATTCATTTTTACGGTTGAAGAGATCCTTTTCAAACTTTGAAAAGTTTACATTCGCAATGTGGGTCTCATAAGTGTTCTTCTTCAAAGTTTTTATCCAGTTCAGTGAGGACTTTGAAAATATTGTGAAAGTTCTCCCTTTTTCTTCCCTTGAATTCAATGTTTGACACATGGTTTTCTGAATAGAAGAAATCATAGACCTCATAGATCTCAGTACTTTGTTTTCTCCGGCAGATGATTCTTCATGAGATGACACTTCTTCAGATTCTGCTGCCATACTTTGAATAGGCTCAAAGTTTGTATGAACCTGCAATGATTGCTCCGGCTGATTTATTTCAGCATTCTTAGCAGTTTTTTCTCGTTCTTCTTCTTCAATTTCTTTTTCTGTCCTCTCAAATCTTTCAAGCAGATTTCCGGAGTAGTGACGGGGAATGTTGATGTTTTCGTGAACACTTCCCACAACGCCATCGGGAAATAAGCGGGGCTTCACAAACGTTGGTTGATGTTCTTGTTCTTCCTCAGATGAGGAACTTTCTTCTTCATTGTCTTTCTCTTTTGAGGGTTCCCCCTCAGTTCTTGAAGTTTCTGGCTGAGTGACCTCGGCCACTTTTTCTTGAACAACCTCTGTCGCAATAGGGGTTAAAATCACTTCTTCTTCAATAGGAGCTTTCAAAACCAACTCAGTCATGTCTTCTATGATGACTTCTTCATTATTTATCTCAAGAGCTTGTTCAGGCTCTTGAACATTCACATTTTCTTCTTTTTCATTCGGAAGTCCTTGGACAGTATGATCTAGAATGCGTCTCTCTTCGGCAGAAAGATTTCCGAATTCAATCAGGAGAGCAGCATCTAGCTCATCATTATTAGCCTCTTGAATGTCCATAGCTTCTTCTTCGTTGAGAGGTTCTGCTCCAGAGCAATCGGCGCCATGAATGTGTCTAGAAGCAGCAGAAACATAGCTTTCCAGGATATCATTCAACTTTTTCAATACTTTTGCTTCAACATCAGCTCCTTTTGCATCAGGGTTGAAGTTAGCTTTCCTTGCTTCATAAATTGGAAAGAGAGCTTTTCCAAGAATACAAGCTTCCACCGGTTCTCTTTTATTCAGAGCTTCACCCACATCTGAAGTTCTAGCCCATTTCAAGACTTTCTTTTCGTTTGCCACCCTCTTCTTCCATTCTTTTGCTATGGCAGCGTTAGACAAAGAGTCGTTGTACTTGGAGGACAGCCTCTCCATGGACTAGGACTCATAAACTTCCCATTTCTCAGCAGCGAGAGCTTTAACTTGATCCAAAATAAGGTCAACGATGCCTCTTGCTTTAGATACCTTCTTAGGAGCTTGAGTTGCAATGGATTTTCCTTTTCCAACAACCTCTACGGGTTTTGAAGTTGTTCTAGGTTCACCAATCACAATTACTCTTGTCCCTTTTCTAGACCGCAACAGTTTGAAGGCAGATTGAGGTTTCATATAGAGCTCAGCAGGAAGCTCTCTACAAACAATTTTCCCGACCACCAAGGAATCTATGGGAGCAAGAATATTGGGTTCACCAGCTACAAGGGTAAGAGCAGCACCTTGTTCTGGTTGAAATAACTCTGTAGCACCGGCGGCTACATGATCAGATTGCATAACAGGAGACTCAGCCCTGTCAACAATTTCATCATTTGGACCGGCTGACTCAACAGCAGGCCCTTCAGAAGATTCTCTCAAAGGAGAGAAAACATATTCAGCTTGTTCCACTACGGGAACATCAAATTTTGTCACAGCAGCTAAAGATTTAGAAGACTTTACCTTAGCAGATTTAGACGCGCGGGGCGCCTTTGTCTTCTTCTCCTTTAAGGCACAAGACCTCGAAGGTTTCCTCAAATAGGTTGAGGGAGTGGATAACGATGACATTGGGGTTGCAGCAAGTACGCCTGGACCTTGCTTCACCCATGAATCAACAGATTCTGAGTCCTTCTGATTTGGACTTTTCTCACTGGAGGAACTGGCCTCCGATTCGTTCACAGTTTTGGTTCTCTTTGCCCCTGTTGATAGAACAGAAGCAGAGGGCTTTGATCGGGTGGAAGGCCTTCCACCGGTCTGGTAACTAGAAACGCCAGATGCAGACTCTAGGTTGTTCTTCAACCTCGTTAGAGTGCTAGCCACCGTAAGAGTAGTAAATACTCTTGGAGAGTTGATCTGCGCCGGTTCACCAACGGGAACCCCCAAGTGCTTCAACAAGTGACTCAGTTGAGCCGCATATGTTATACTCTCCTTGTTCGTATGGCTTATAGAGTAACACAGATTCTGAAAAAGAGTATGAGCCTAGTTTACCTGGATCCCTTTCGAAATGGCACACATATAGTCAAAACGTTCTTGACTGTAGAGATGGAAGGAACCAGCCTTTCCTTGCAACGCCTTCGCCACCACGTCGTTTAGAAGAATGAATTGTGGTTTGAATACCTTCTTGTATCCATTCACATGGATCTTTGAACCGTCTGCAGAGAAAGTTGTCTTCATCTCCTCCATGATTTCTGAAGAGAGCACCAAGTCGAACAGATGACCCTGCGTCGGAAGTTCAAAGAACTCCGCATATACTGCTTCGTCAAAAGAAATCTCCGTTCCGGTAACGGTTGCTACGATGGAATCATCCACCATAACTGCCGTCTTGAAGAACTCACGAACTTCGTCTTCGTAGAAGATGAACGGTCCGCCAAGATACTTCCTTAACCCAGAATATTCTATGTTTGGAACATCTTCACCACCTCTGGTTGATCAAAAGAATACACCGATGGAAAGTCCACCTACAAAGTACAGTGACCGAGTGTGATTTTCTTCACCATTTTTGAGAGAATGTGAATCGACACAATATTTTAGAGAGATTTAGTGAGAGAAATGCAAGAAAGTTAGGGTTCTTAGAGATTTCGAGAGATTGAGAGTTTTCAAAATCATGCAGAAATGTCCTTATATAAATGAAAGAGAGAAATATAGAATAATCGTCTATTCTAGGGGTATGGCCCATTAATAAATGTTAGACGTCCTTTTTCAAGAAATCGTCATTAAAAATGAGGGTATATCAGTCATTTTCTCCAAACTTGATAGACATGTGTCTTCATGTTATTAAGAGATGACTGTTTGATATTTTGAGCGGGAAAAGCACATAGCTCTCAACGTGGGACAGCTGTCCTTGATCAGTCTAATTGACACGTAATTAGACGTTTTTCTTACTCCATAAATCCAATATAACACAGCGTCTATTAGACGGATGAGTGTATTAGACGCATACGTCTAATTCCGTGTTCATAAAAATTCGTCTAATGTTTATTAGACGTGTACGTCTAATTCCGCATAAACTCCACGTATTAGACGTGTGTTTATTAGACATGCACATCCTTTTGCTCAAGACGTAAAAACGTCTAACGTCTATTAGACGTGTCCGTCTAATTGCGTATGTATAACACCTCAATATATAGATTTAGATGTATGGATTATGAGCAAAAATACGTCTAAGTACAAACTGTTTCTTTTAGACACCCTTGTCTAGTTAGACCGATTAAGGATATTCGTCTAGAGAGTATCCTTAATTCCAAAGAAATTTTTCTTCTCATAAAAAATATGGACATTAGAGCTTTATAAACAATTTTTTTGGTCCAAAGACCAAAAACATTTTTAACAAATAAAAACATCTATTCTTCCAGAATGGCAAGAGCCATTGTTGATCTTCCAAGTTGTGTACTCAGGGGAGTACTCTTCTAGCTTCCTTCCTGCTATCCTCCTGCATCACCTATAAAATAAACTATTTACACATTTTGGTACCCATACTTAATTGGGTCCTCGATCAATTAGTCCCTTAGGAATCCATATTTTAGTTATTCTAATGGATTTCCCATTTTGTGTTGTGATTAATGCATAAGATTTTGACTTAGTAGATGACTTCCTGCTAGCCACTGATCCTTTAATTTTTTAAGAAGGTTTTCTTTTAAAACTCCTTGACTTAGAGTCAGGTTTTAAATTATCAGACTTATTAGCCTTTTCTAGCTTATTCTTAAACCAGCTAACAGTCGGTGGAACATAAACTATTTCATTTTTGAAAGCAACTTCTTCATGAATAGGATAAGATTCATTGTCAGTCATACTTCCTTTGACAAAGTTTATAGGCTTAAACTTGTCATTTGGCTTTGACTTTTTGTAGGGCAGGTTATGATCATTGTTATCAAATCCCAATCCGGATTTAGATCCAGCAAATTTCAACATGTTGATCTGATATTTGACAGCATCACCAGACCTTGTCCATGCACAGACAACATAGTTAAGTCTTTTGTTTTCAGATGAAAGAGTTTGAATCTGTTCCTGGAGCATCTCATTCTCAGATGAGATCTCTTCAATCTTCTTTTCAAAAACATGCGACTCTTCCTCTTTAGACAGATTTGGTTCATTTAAATCTGATGAAGATTTACTTTCATTTAAAGATTCTAATAGCTTTCTGTACTCGATGACCATGTCATCTGGTGCAGCTACCAGTTGTTCCCTTGAAAACCTTTCGGAAGAGAAATCAAATACCTCAGTCTCCTGAGTTCCTTCTTCATCTTCTCTGGCCATGAAGCAAGCCACATCTTCTTCATCACTTTCACTAGATGAGTAGTACGAGCCACGGCTGCTTCCTCTGTTCTTTCCATCACCAGCTATAAGAGCCTTAAGCTCTTTTCCATCATCCTTGGCATCTTCACGCTTTGGCTTCCGGCATTCTGATGCATAATAACTTTTAATACCACAGTTAAAACAAGTAACATTAGCTTTAGATTTTCTATTATCATTAGAATTTGAAGAGTTTGAGTTAGAGTTGCTCTTCTTCATGAAGTCGCCAAACTTCTTCACAAAGAGAGACATGGCATCGCTGCTCAGCTGTTGAGCTGCCATTTTCACGTCCGGAGCGGTTGGTGGCTCTTCAGCAGTCACCAGCGCCTTAGCAATAATAACGGGCGAGGGTTTATCTTCTTCCATCCTACAATTCAGGTCGAACTCATAGGCCTTGAGATCAGCGAAGAGATCAAAGAGAGAGATCTTGTTCAGATCTTTGGATTCTCTCATCGCCATAGTCTTTATGTCCCATTCTCTTGGGAGAGCCTGCATAACCTTGATAGCAAGCTCCCGGTTGCTATAAGTCTTGCCTAGGATGGAAAAAGATGAGACGATCTTGCTGAATCTGGTGTCGAAATCGTTCATTGTTTCACCTATACGCATTTTGAAGTTGTCGAACTGTTGGGTAGCAACCATGATCTTGTTTTCCTTGGTTTGCTCGTTGCCCTCACACAGTTAAGATGATAAAAATCAAATACAGTTTACACACACACTTAGCTCACAATTGAACATAATACTTTCTGTTCAATTACAAGATGAAGAATATTACTCATCTAAAGGTGTTTTGATTCTAGCTCTCTCTCGATTCACATACATTACAATCAGAAAGAAGCTTCACAGTTTGAATTCAGTAAGCAAGAATATTGAGTAGTTTCTCTTTCTGCAAAATCAGATTGCTTATTTGTTCGACTAGTTAATGCTTGAAAACCGATGCTTCGTCCGTTGTCCTTAAGATTGGTTAAATACAGAGTAGGAGCTAACGGTCGAATCTTCAAGAATGATATGTGGCACTCTTCCATTGGAAAGCCTCCATTGTACACAACATGTTCTGAGCACAAGGATCGTGGTCGTACATAACTGGTAGTGCGCCGAATATTCCATCAGGGATGTACCTGCAAAACGGGTAATGTGAGGAAAATTCTCTTACGTGGCATTCCTTGATTAGATGCATATAGCTGCTGTACTAATCTTCACAAGAAAGTGGAGCAGAAGTAGGGTACAGCTATAGCACGTGGGTAGAGAAATTGCTAGATTCAAGCGTACTGCTTAAACTGGTCATTAGACGTATTTCAATTAGATGGATTGTGAAAATCAGTCTAATGAAATAGTGTTAGATAAAATTAGATCGGTTAAATAGAACTTAACAAAAACAAACTTCTTGTGCAGGAACGATTAAAGAAATTCAACCGGTTAAGAAACTCAACCAGTCAAGAAACACAACCGGCCAAGAACCTAACCGATCAAGAAGACATGACCGGTCAAATCAGAATGCCAAAGTCGTTGGACATTCGGTCAATCTGAAGTTATGAAAAGTCGGAAGCCATCTGGTTAACCTAAACAACCGGTCGGTGCAAATAGATACTTTGAGTATCTGTTGAGGATGATACCAAAGGGACATACCTTAGTATTGCCATATTCATACGAGTCTGAAGACAATTTGCAGGTTGCAGAAGATCGTCCGACAAGATCTTTCCACTCCGGGATAAATCAAATGCGCAATCCTCCAGGTGCAGGCAACTGTCCAACCGACTGTTGCCATATTAAGTAAAAGACAAACCTAGCCGGTTTGACCTATACACTAGAAGCCTAGACCGCCAGGTCTGAATCACTGAACCTCTTCTCAACCAATCAGATTCAAGGAAATGAAATGTGACCGTTGGCATATTTCACCTATAAAAGAAAGAGCTGAAGAGGAGTAAATACGGTTACCAGTTCTACCAACGACAGGCTCTAAGAATCATTAATTGAAAGTTTATCTCTCTACAAGATTTAGAGTTTAAGTGTTTATTTGAAGTGTGATTACAATTTCGGTGAGAATTGTATGAGTGTTTATCGAGCAGAAAATAAGTCTCGATCGGATTGTGTTTGTGTATTCCTTAGTGAATATCCTTCTCGCGGCTTCGAGAGGAAGGGGTGACGTAGGAGTTTATCTCCGAATATCCATAAAAACCTGTCTTGTTATTTACTATCTGTCGGTCTTACATTCTAACTGATTCTACCTAAACTGACTTACTGAGTCCCATAACCCGACTCACCCAACTCCAAACCGACTCTATCCAAATCTGGTTCTACATATCTTGTGTGTGTGTGCTGCTTCAACCTGAAACAAACCACTTCCGCACTTGAACTCGGTTCAAGGGTTTGTGACAGTTTGTGTAGTATTGAAACCCGGTGTTAATCTCTAACCGGATTAAACACCAATCATTGAGTGAAGGCGCTAACCGGCCAGACATCGGTTCCCCAACCGCGACCTAGATCCTAACAATTGGTATCAGAGCAGTTAGTTTTAATACTCAAGCAAGCATGTCTTTTGATCGACCCCCAATGCTAGAAGGTGACGACTTTGCAAACTGGAAGGCACGCATGCACTTGCATTTAATCACCATGGATGACAAGATGCAGTTCATTCTGACTGAAGGTCCAGTAAAGATTGATAAAGACAGAAAGGACTGGACAGCTGAAGACAGGAGAAGAAACAATCTGGACAACCATGCCAGAAACAGCATCACTAACAGTTTGGACAGGAATACGTTCTATAAGGTCAGAGATTGCAAAACCGCAAAGGAAATATGGGAAGCGGTGATTCAAATTCATGAGGGAAACGAAAGAACAAAGGAAAATAAGATAATGGTGGCTACCTAGAAGTTTGAAAACATCAAGATGAAACCAAGAGAAATAATGAGAGAGTATAGTGACCGGTTCACAAATGTGATAGACGAGCTATCAACTCTTGGAAAGAAGTATGACAACAAGGAAATCATCATGAAAGCGTTAAGATCTCTTCCAAGTGCATGGGATATAAAGACAATGGTGATGAGGGAATCAAATTGTCTAAGCAAGATGAAGCTACACGATGTGTTCGAAGACCTTAAGGCATATGAGTTTGAAATGAGATCTAGGATTGAAGATGAAGTCTCAGCCTCAACCTCAACCAAAGCATTGGTCACATCCATAGAACCGGTTGCTCCTGCACCGATCAGAACCGCTGAACAGTTCACCGAGAATGCCATGGCAATGCTTGCACAGAAATTTGGCAGATTCATGAAGAGAAGCCAACCTACAAACAACAACAACTATAACTACGGTGATAAATCTAATGTTAGATGTTATAATTGCAATTGTTTAGGACATTTCAGGTGGGAATACAGAAAACCAAGGAGGGATGATCGGAAACCGGACGATCAGAACCACCGAAATAACTATCCACAAACCGGTGAAGGAAGTGAAGTTCAGAAAGCACTGATAGCCGATGACGGAGGAAGCTTATGGGCTCACAGTGACAGTGATGATGAACTAACATGTCTCATGGAAAACGAGGAACAGGTATTTGACTCTCCCTGTGAAGAATTTACTAAAGATGAGTTATTTAATGCATTGAATGATATGGTAGCAGAGTATAAGAATCTATTAACATTAATACCAACCCAACTCAACTTTAGAACCGACCCCATAGCATCTACCTTGACCAAACCAAAAATCATCCAACCTGATAAAATCCTGGGAACCGAGATACCACCGGAACTATCCTCTAAAACCAGACAGTTCAAGGAATCAATCCAAGAGCTGACCAAAGAGGATGATGCCCGAACCCAATATCGAATAGCCGCATGGAAAAGATCCAGTGAAATGGTGAACCAGATGTCTAAGTACAAAAGACATCCTAAATGCAAATTTGGTCTTGGGTATAAAGACAACGAATCCGCCAACCGGAACCATTCGGACAAAATGAAACTTACAAAAAGCAACCTTCCCTTTGTAAAGTTCGTCAAGAGCTCTTTAACCGACGATGAGGAACAAAGTGCCTCATATCCGGAAGACGAATGAATCTATGTAAGTCCAACTAGCTCCGAAAAATGGCTTCACCCTGAGAAAAGGATAACCAACCGGCCCAAAGGTAAGAAAGCCGAACCACATAGGCTAAACCAAAGACCATCTCCGAATAAGGCACTCTTAGGAAAACAAAAAGATCTCAAACCGAGTACAGGAAAACTAGTTAGAACCATAACCGGAAAGTTGTCCGACTTATCAAAGTCTAGATATCTAAGGGACTAATCACCTGTGGACTCAAGTAAATGTGGGTACCAAATAGTTGTAAATATGTATATTTTGCAGGATATGAAGAAATGGCTAGGAAACTCTGAATGGTACCTAGATAGCGGTTGCTCCAGACACATGACTGGAAACAACAATCTTCTAATCGACATCAGAATAGAAACCGGTGCAATGATTACCTTCGGTGATAACTCAAAAGGTAGAACGGTGGGCAAGGGTAAGATTGTCCATGGTAACTTAACAATTGATAATGTACTTTTAGTTGAAAACCTACACTTTAACCTACTAATCATTGGTCAGGGCATCCTAGGTAAGGATGTAACTAATACCTACTGCGCTACAACTTTCAATATGATGACCGCTATCACAACAGATACGCCGGTCAACTGGTCTAGGGTGTTATTCGATGTCTGGATCTGGATGATCAGCATTCGCCAAACCGGCCTCATCCCCCAGATCAGCTGCCTACTTATGGAACTCGGTGTTCCACTCTGTCCGGGCGAAGGACTGAATCAGGCCCAAGTCATAACCAAGGAAGTTGCCGACTCATTCTATGAGCGGTTCGAGAAGGCCTGGAAAAGGAAGAACCGACACCTCAACTCCTCCGCCAATTAAGTCACTCCTTCCTACAACCGGTCATTTTGTTGTACGAACCGGTTGTATCATTATCCCACTCCATTATGATCATTTCGGTTTAGACTATGTTTCTTTCGGTTTCAACTATGTCTCTTTCGGTTTTGTGTACTTCCCTTTCATTAATTAAAAGTAACTTTCAAATTCCAACTACATGGGAAATTAAACAAACTTAGTTACTTTCTAACTAGATTCTCCACCTAGAGCTCCGCAACCGGTCAAAAGTAACTCCTTCCCAATAAATTTTGGAAACATAAATATTCCATCATAAATATGACAAAACTAAATTTCAGCATTAAAAGCCCTATTTTCCTTCCAATCTCAAATCTATATAAGGAACCCCATCTTATCAATTCAACATACTTCCAAACAAATCAGAATTTCTTAAACTCTCTCTCTCTTAGCAAAATTTAAAAGAATGTCGAACCGCACACTAAGAAATTATCTATGCATCGATTTCAACTCCGTCCTCACGATTGAGGATATTGAAGTAAAGGAACTCCTCTTTGAATCCCTAATCGACACCGGCCTTCATGATTTTCTCGAAGAAGCCGGACCCGTCTTCATTCCAGAAGTAATGGAATTCTTCAAAAATGCAATCATATCCGGTGATGCCATTATTTCCAGTGAAAAATCACCATTATGTTCTTCGCGAAAGCGAATTCTCGCGGATGTTCAGACTGCCCACTGAAGGGTTCTCTGATTTCCCATCCCGGGTGGGAAGTGCAGTGGTTGACTATGCGGAATTTTTCTCTTGAACCGAAGTACCGGTGGAGAACCACGGTCTGAAAACCCGCCTCGCCCATCACATCCAACTCCTTCACGAGATCGTCAACCGATCTATTATCTGTCAATCTCTGAATCAACACTACTCAAAGAAACTCTTCGACATGATGACCTACATCATCAACAACACCCCCATCAACTAGTCATCGGTCATCTTCAATAACCTGAAGACAATGGTCGAGACACAGAAAGGTTTCGGGTATGCTCCCCACATTAGCAGGTTCCTTCGTACACACAATCAACATCTTGGACCGGGTACCCCGGTGTGCTTCTCAAGTGTTCTCCACAAAGAAATGGTGGAGGACAAACTCTCTAGAATGATCGTTACATAAGTCTGTTCCTCTATGTACTGTAAACTGATTCTGTATCGGATCTGTTATGTCATTCCTTTTTAATGAAATAATCATTTAAATCAATGTGCTCAAAATTTGGTAAAGTCAAAAAATTCGGTTCGGAATTGCGAAATTAAAAAAAATCGGTCTAAAAGTTCAACCGGTTACACATAATCCGAGTCATCTCCGGTTAAATAACCGTCTCATAAATAGAACAATCACAATAAATAACTGTCTCTTCACCGGTTAAATAACCGCTTTATCATCGGTTAAATAACCGATTCACTAAACAATCGGTTACAAGAACAAACCGCTTTATCATCGGTTAAATAACCGCTTCAAAAGCCCGCTCAAACTTCTCGCCTATCGTTTGCCGCCCAAAACCTTTTGGAGAGAAAATTCCCACCTAAACTTGACGTGACAGTTCGCGGCGGTTGAAATTTCAACCCGCGACTATAAATAGGGTCCTTAGCCATTTTATTTCATTCTCACGCGAAACGGTTTTCTCTCTCTAGCTTTCGAATCTCTCAAACCTCTCAATCTCTCGATCTCTCGGTTTTATCATCCCACAATGGGTCGCGAATCTGTGCTTTTCAACCACATCGTCCAGGTCGACTTCGATGAAATTCGGGCAAATGGATCGGCGGAAGCAAAACGGGTGTTAACCCAAATCTCTGAGTCCGGTCTTGAACACTTCTTGAACGGACCGTTCGTCTTGTATCAAGAGGCGGTCACCGAGTACTTTCAAACCGCCGTCCTCACCGAAGGGACGATAACCGCAACTATAGGCGGAAAATCATTTAAAGTGACCAAGGAGTCGGTTGCTGAAGTACTACATCTACCAATCGAGGGAAGCGACTTCTCGGTGGTCATAGACGAGGTAACATTTCAGGCGGTTTGCCGGGATATTTCGGATACGGAGGTCCCAATAGCGGTATCCGGTAAGAAAACCTCACTTAAACCGGAATTTAGACCGCTATGCGAGATTCTCACCAAATCGGTCCAAGCGCGAGGATGCAACTATGATAGCCTCACCCGAATAAAGATTGACATGATTGCCGGTTTAGTCAACAGCACCAAAATCAACTAGGCAAAGGTAATCTTCACAAACTTATGTGAGATGGTGGATCTGACATCCAAACAGTCATGGGGATACGTTGTCCCACTCGGTAAACTGATGCGTCACTTCAACGCTGACACCGGCCCCAATGTTTTCCTCGCCCCAGTAAAATCGTCAAATCACATCAATTTATCAAACCGGAGGAGAAACAAGGCAAAAAGAAGGCCTCTAGTTCTACAAGCGGCCGAAAGAAGACACAGACTAGAAAGAAAACGGCTCCAGTCAAAGAAAAATCCGGTAGCAAGGCGGATAAGCAACCGACCGGATCGGCTAATCCGCAGTCCGACACTCTCAACACAGAAAATTCGGCATCCAGCTCTGGCCGAACCGCCTCACACCACACCGGGGAGGATCGGACTGGCAAAGGGAAAGAGCCGGTAGTCGAGGAACAATCGGCAAGAACTAACGATGACGAAACCGGTCCAACTGAGCAAACGGAAACCGGGGATGACCACATTCGGCAAACGGGCGAGGATCTCGTCAACCAAATCATGACAGAAATCCACGAGCAAGCTCACGCGGAAAGCGCCGTCTGCTTTCAATGGGCCCTGAACCGGCAGGAAATTTTCTATACCAACATGCTACCGGAACATCCTACTGACCGAAAATTTGAACAGTTGGTTGAGATGGAAGCGGAAGTCATCAACCTCACAAAGGCATAGAGCGTCTTGACCGCTCTTCGACGAAGTCGAATAGTCGAACCGCATGCCCGGTTACTGGGGCTCACCGAACACATCAAACGTCTTCAAGGAAAGCATATCCCAGGGACAGAGGACTCTCAATTTGAGCTCTTGGTGTTGGACATGATAGCGGTCAAAGAACAGGAACTGACCGAGGAGCTGGAACGGTTGGAAGCGGAACCCGAGCACCAGGAGGCGTCACACTTCTCCAGATCTCCACCTGAGGATGATGGCAGTCCGAATCTGGTTGAAACCGAGCATGTCTTCCCTAAACAGGAACCCATTACCAATAACACCGATCTCAGGACGGGTACACCGCCCACCAATCAGCGAGTCTCTCTTCAAACCGAGAATTCGGTACCAGCGGTAACAGAAGATAGAGTAAAGGATCTCATCGAGGAATTTTTCAATGCTGCCATTCGGCCGTGGCAAAAGAAGATCAAAGAAACCGCGACTAAATCCATCGAGATGATTGAGTCTACAAATAAAGAGCTACAAACCGCGGTCGAACGGATCACGTCCGTTGAGGACAGATACGGCATGATCGACCTTCTATACAGTGACAATACCAACAGAACTAAGGCATTTGAGGCCGTAACTAAGAAGTTGGAAGTCGATATCGCTCTTACCAGCCAAAAGGTCGGTATGATAGAACTTAACCAATTAACAACCGATCAAAGGCTAAAAAGATTGATGGGGATCTGGCTCAATCCGGTGTCCAGGCCGGTTCTACACTTGAGAGAGTGGCAATGCTTGAGGAAAAGCATGCCAAGACCGAGGCCGATCTAAAAGCGGTCCCCAAACAGTTAGCGGAGATGATAGCGGCAAAGTTGGCAGTCGATAAGGCACTTGAGGAAGCAAATGAGCTCGCGGCTCAACGGATTCAAGATGCCTTGGACGAGCAAACCCGGCTTCAAAAGGAAACGGCGGAAGTAGATGCGAACTTGGTCGGACATATGCAAACGATAGAAAACATTGCACCAGCCATAGCGGTTCAACAAAATGAAGATGCGGCTCGACTAATCGGCCAACAAACAGCATACAATGAGTTCGCCGAGGTTCACAAGAAGTTCAAAGCGGTTGGTTCCCCATCCGGTCCGGCTACAAGAAAAAGAAAGGCTCCGGCCAAGAGGGCGGCAATTTCAAGACTACTGGACAGAGTTACTGAAACGGTTGTTAATCCTCAAATCAACCCAGTCTCACAAGAAGATGAAGATCTCGAGGAAGAATCCATACCGCTAACCAAAAGACCGCGAGGTTTTGACACGATTCCAATCAGATCATTTGTTCCACCGGCTTCCCCTTTCACCGGTACTTCAGGCGGTCAAGGATCATCCTTCAGGCCTGTTCCAGCGGTCAAGGGAAAGGCAACGGATGAAATGCTGGAAAATTACCTGCCGCCCAAGAAGAAGAAATATGGGCTTTCTTTACTTATATTACCTATTTTTACCTTAGTATATTCTTATATATATATCAAGTATTTTTACCTTAGTATATTTTATATATATATCAAGTATTTTTGGAAACCGGCCTACATTTGCATTCTTACATGGTTTTGAATATTTTAAATAAAATAATTAAAAAGGGAGAAATTGATAAGATAAAAATATAAAAAAAAAATTTTTTTTTAAATTTCCAAAATTTTTCGAAAAATTTTTCGAAGTTAGTTTCCAAAAATCCGGCCAAAAAAACTTTTAAAAACAACCGGCCTACATTTGCATTCTTACATGGTTTTGAATATTTTAAATAAAATAATCAAAAAGGGAGAAATTGTTAGATAAAATTAGATCGGTTGAATAGAACTTAACAAAAACAAACTTCTTGTGTAGGAACGGTTAAAGAAATTCAACCGGTTAAGAAACTCAACCGGTCAAGCAACACAACCGGCCAAGAACCTAACCGATCAAGAAGACAAGACCGGTCAAGCAACACAACTGGCCAAGAACCTAACCGATCAAGAAGACAAGACCGGTCAAATCAAAAGGCTAAAGTCGTTGGACATTTGGTCAATCTGAAGTTATGAAAAACCGGAAGCCATCCGGTTAACCTAAACAACCGGCCGGTGCAAATAGATACTTTGAGTATCTGTTGAGGATGATACCAAAGGGACAGACCTTAGTATTACCATATTCATACAAGTCTGAAGACAATCTGCAGGCCGCAGAAGATCGTCCGACAAGATCTTTCCACTCCGAGATAAATCAAAGGCGCAATCCTCCAGGTGCAGGCAACTGTCCAACCGACAATTGCCATATTAAGTAAAGACAAACCTAGCCGGTTTGACCTATACACTGGAAGCCTAGACCGCCAGGTCTGAATCACTGAACCTCTGCTCAACCAATCTGATTCAAGGAAATGAAATGTGACCGTTGGCACATTTTACCTATAAAAGAAAGAGTTGAAGAGGAGTAAATACGGTTACCAGTTCTACCAACGACAGGCTCTAAGAATCATTAATTGCAAGTTTATCTCTCTACAAGATTTAGAGCTTAAGTGTTTATTTGAAGTGTGATTACAATTTCGGTGAGAATTGTACGAGTGTTTATCGAGCAGAAAATAAGTCTCGATCGGATTGTGTTTGTGTATTTCTTAGTGAATATCCTTCTCACGGCTTCGAGAGGAATGGATGACGTAGGAGTTTATCTCCGAACATCCATTAAAACTTGTCTTGTTATTTACTTTCTTCCGGTCTTACATTCTAACCGATTCTACCTAAACCGACTTACTAAGTCCCAAAAACCGACCCACCCAACTCCAAACCGACTCTATCCAAATTCAGTTCTACCTATCTTGTGTGTGTGTGCTGCTTCAACCTGAAACAAACCACTTCCGCACTTGAACTCGGTTCAAGGGTTTGTGAAAGTTTGTGTAGTATTGAAACCCGGTGTTAATCTCTAACCGAATTAAACATCAATCATTAAGTGAAGGCACTAATCGGCCAGACCCCGGTTCCCCAGCCACGACCTAGATCCTAACAAATAGGTCATCTCCTTCTAACAGAAAAACGTCTATTAGACCGCCTGGTCTAATAGAATTAGACTCGCGTCTAATTTCAATAACTATTAGACCGGCACGTCTAACTCCACTGAGTTAGACTGGCACGTCTAATTCCAGTTCTACCTCAGACTTGTCTAAAGGAGTTAGACGCACGTTTAACTTTCACTAATTAGACTACCTGTCTAATTATTCAATAACCATTAGACCAGCACGTCTAACTCCACTGAGTTAGACTGGCACGTCTAATTCTGGTTCTACCTCATACTTGTCTGAAGGAGTTACACGCACGTCTAAATTTCATTAATTAGACTACCCGACTAATTATTCAATAACCATTAGACCGGCACGTCTAACTCCACTGAGCTAGACTGGCACGTCTAGTTCCGGTTCTACCTCAGAATTGTCTGAAGGAGTTAGACGCACGTCTAACTTTCAATAATTAGACTACCCGTCTAATTATTCAATATATTAGACTACACGTCTAACTCCGATGAGTTAGACTGTACGTCTAATTCCGAATATATTAGACTTACTTCTAATTCCATTAGACTTACGTCTAATTTCGTGTATTCATTAGACTTGCGTCTAATTCTTTACATCTATTAGACTACACGTCTAACTCTGATGAGTTAGACTATACGTATAATTCCATTAGACTCACGTCTAATTTCGTGTATTCATTAGACTTGCGTCTAATTCTTTACATCTATTAGACTACACGTCTAACTCCGATGAGTTAGACTTGTACGTCTAATTCTATTAGACTTGCGTCTAATTCCGTGTAACTATTAGACCGTCCGTCTAATTACACGTCTAACTCCGATGAGTTAGACTGTGCGTCTAATTTTATGCGAATGAAAATCAAAATCGATCTAATGACCCTCATTAGATCCAAGTCTTATAACATATTGTCTCAATACACCTGTATCGAAACTCATAAATTATTTCATCATCAAAATATCAGTGGTTAAATTATTTCAACACTTAGTCGAAATAATTTGACCCAACAATTTTTGAAGAAGATTTTCTTTTAAAACTCCTTGACTTAGAGTCAGGTTTTGAATTACCAGACTTAATAGCTTTTTCTAGCTTATTCTTAAGCCATCTAACAGTTGGTGGGACATAAACTATTTCATTTTTGAAAGCAACTTATTCATGAATAAGATCAGATTCAATGTCAGTCATACTCCCTTTGACAAAGTTTATATGCTTAAACTTGTCATTTGGTTTTGACTTTTTGCATGACAGATTAGGATCATTGATATCAAATCCCAATCCAGATCTAGATTTAGCAGGTATCAACATGCTAATCTGATATTTGACAGCATCACCAGATCTTGTCCATACACTGACAACATAGTTAAGCCTTTTGTTTTCAGATGAAAGAGTTTGAATCTGTTCCTTGCGTATCTCATTCTCAGATGAGATCTCTTCAATCTTCTTTTCAAAATCATTTGACTCTTCCTCTTTAGACAGATTTGGTTTATTTAAATCTGATGAAGATTTAGTTTCATTTAGAGATTCTGCTAGCTTTATGTACTCGATAACCATGTCATCTAGTGCAGCTACCAGTTGTTCCCTTGAAAACCTTTCGGAAGAGAAATCAAATACCTCAGTCTCCTGAGTTCCTTCTTCATCTTCTCTGGCCATGAAGCAAGCCACGTCTTCTTCATCACTTTCACTGGATGAGAAGTACAAGCCACGGTTGCTTCCTCTGTTCTTTCCGTCACCAGCCATAAGAGCCTTCATCTCTTTTCCATCATCCTTGGCATCTTCACGCTTTGGTTTCCGGAATTCCGATGCATAATGACCTTTAATACCACAATTAAAACAAGTAACATTAGCTTTAGATTTTCTATTATCATTAGGATTTGAAGAGTTTGAGTTAGAGTTTTTCTTTTTCATGAAGTCGCCAAACTTCTTCACAAAGAGAGACATGGCATCGCTGCTCAGCTGTTGAGCTGTCATCTTCACGTCCGGAGCGGTTGGTGGCTCTTCAACAGTCACCAACGCCTTGGCAATGATAACGGACCGTGGGTTGATCTTCTTCCATCCTACAGTTCAGCTCGAACTCGTAGGCCTCAGGTCAGCGAAGAGATCAAAGAGAGAGATCTTGTTAAGATCTTTGGATTCTCTCATCGCCATAGTCTTTATGTCCCATTCTCTTGGAAGAGCACGCATAACCTTGATAGCAAGCTCCTGGTTGCTATAGGTTTTGCCTAGGATGGACAAAAAGGAGACGATTTTGCTGAATCTGGTGTCGAAATTGTTCATTGTTTCACCAGGACGCATTTTGAAGTTGTCGAACTGTTGAGTAGCAACCATGATCTTGTTTTCCTTGGATTGCTCGTTGCCCTCGCACAGTTGAGTGAGTCTGTCCCAGACCTCTTTGGCAGTGTCACATTCGATGATGTAGTTGAACATACTGTCATCGAGAGATCTGTACAGAACATCAAGAGCCATGTTGTTGAGGTTGTTCAGTCTCTTTTCATTAGCGGTCCACTTAGCCTTCTCCTTATCAATCTTGATAGGACCTTCTGTGACAACGCTTCACATGTCATCATGAAGAGAAGAGAGATAAGCACGAACTCTTTTCTTCCAGACAATGTAGTTTTCACGAGAGAAGGTTGGAATGGTTGTAGCACTGGCATCTTTGGGTATGTTCGACATATTTCAAGAAAAGCTTGAGAATAGAAACAGGGCTCTAATACCAATTGATAGAATCGGCTTTATCGATAGAGACGGGGGTCTGGCTAAGGATGAAGGCTTATGAAAAACGGTTTGAAAGAAATCCTGTTAGGGATTCAATTCGCTTTCTATTCTACGCAAACTTGTGTAAACACTTGAAACGGATTCAAGGCGAAATTGTTTACTTGGGTTTTAAGCACAAGATGAAATATGAAAAGATTACAGAAATGAACAACATAGCAGTTTGTTTATGGATGTTCGGAGAAACTCTCCTACGTCACCCCTTCTTCCAACCACCGGAAGGATTCACTATAAAATGGTTCGAATCAAATACAGTTTACACACACACTTACATCACTATTGAACAGAACACTTTATGTTCAATTACAAGATGAAGAGTATCACTCAGCTAAAGGTGTTTTGATTCTAGCTCTCTCTCTCGATTCACACACAGTACAATCAGAAAGAAGCTTCACAGTTTGAGTTCAGTAAGCAAGATGATTGAGTAGTTTCTCTCTATGCAAAATTAGATTGCTTGTTTATTGTGTAAGGCAGATTGTCCGTTGTCCTTGAGATTTGTTAAATACTGAGCAAGAGCTAACGGTCGAATCTTCAAGAATGATACGCGGCACTCTTCCATTGGAAAGCCTCCATTGTACACAGCAGGTTCTGAGCACAAGGATCGTGGCCGTACAGAACTAGTAGTGCGCTGAATATTCAATGAGGGATGTACCTGCAAAATAAGTGATTTGAGGAAAATTTCTTACGTTGCATTCCTTGATTGGATGTATATAGCTGATGTACTAATCTTCACTAGAAAGTGGAGCAGAAGTATGCTACAGCTATAGCACGTGGGTAGGTGAAATGCTAGATTCAAGCGTACTGCTTAAATTGAGCATTAGACGTATTTCGGTTAGACGGATTGTGAAAATCAGTCTAATGAAATAAGTCATCTTCTTCTAGTAGAAAACGTCTATTAGACCGCCTGGTCTAATAGAATTAGACTCGCGTCTAATTATAATAACCATTAGACTGCACGTCTAACTCCACTGAGTTAGACTGCACGTCTAATTCCGGTTCTACCTCAGACTTGTCTGAAGGAGTTAGACGCACGTCTAACTTTCACTAATTAGACCATACGTCTAATTATCCAATAACCATTAGACTGCACGTCTAACTCCACTGAGTTAGACTGCACGTCTAATTCCGGTTCTACCTCAGACTTGTCTGAAGGAGTTAGACGCACGTCTAACTTTCACTAATTAGACTACACGTCTAATTATCCAATATATTAGACTACACGTCTAACTCCGATGAGTTAGACTGTACGTCTAATTCCGAATATCAATTAGACTACCCGTCTAATTATAAGCATATTAGACTTACGTCTAATTCCGTGTATTCATTAGACTTGCGTCTAATTCTTTACATTTATTAGACTATACGTCTAACTCCGATGTGTTAGACTGTACGTCTAATTCTATTAAACTTACGTCTAATTTCGTGCATTCACTAGACTTCACATCTAACTCCGATGAGTTAGACTGTACGTCTAATTCTATGCATTAGACTTACATCTAATTTCGTGTATCTATTAGACTAACGTCTAATTACACGTCAATGAGTTAGACTGTACGTCTAATTTTATGTATTCATTAGACTTGAGTCTAATTCTTTACATCTATTAGACTACACGTCTAACTCCAATGAGTTAGACTGTAAGTCTAATTTTATGCAATGAAAGACAAAATCGTTCTAATGACCCTCATTAGATTCAAGTCTTATAACATATTGTCTCAATACACTTGTATCAAAACTCATAAGTTATTTCATCATCAAAATCTCAGTGGTTAAATTATTTCAACACTTAGTTAAAATAATTTGACCCAACAAAGTTGTTGTGTTCTTCATTTCTGTCATCTTTTCATATTTCATCTTGTGCTTCAAACCCAAGTAAACAATTCCGCCTTGAATCTATTTCAAGTGTTTACACAAGTTTGCGTAGAATAGAAAGTGAATTAAATGCCTAATAGGATTTCTTTCAAACTGTTTTTCATAAGCCTTCATCCTTAGCCAGACCCCGTCTCTATCGATAAAGACGATCCTATCAATTGGTATCAGAGCCCTGTTTCTATTTTTAAGCATCAAGAACCCGAAGCATGTCTATCATCAATGAAATTTCTCGTCTGTCAAGGGACAACTACGAATGTTGGATGATAAGAATGCAAGCTCACTTGGCTGCTATTGACTATGATATGTGGAGCGTTATTACCGATGGTCCCATAAAGTTTTCAAAGCCAAGAAATGAATGGACTACTGAAGATAAGATGACCAACAACCTGGACAATGTTGCTAAGAATATTATGTACTAGTCGCTCAACATGAATATGTTCTGTGAGATCAAGTCATGTTCCACTGCTAAAGAGATCTGGGATAAGCTTAATCAGATCTACGGTACAAACTCTCAGGCACTGAAGAACCAGAAAGCGTTCATTTGCAGTCAGAACAAATCTAGATGGGCTGACAATGATACAGAGGAGCCTCCTGTCAAAAAAGAGAATGAAGCTGTCATATGTCTGATGGCAGATGACCAATCTAAGGTAAATGATATCTCTGCACTAGAATTTACAAACGAGGAGTTAACTAATGCACTCAATGAAATGGCTATTGAGTACAAGAAGTTAGGTGACTCTTTTTATGAAATGAAAGTTAAATATGAATCAACTGTTCTTTCTTCAAACCAAGAATCTGAACTAAACGTTTTTTATGAAAACTTAACAGAGATCTCATCTGAAAATGAGATACTCAAAGAACAGATTCAAACTATTTCATCTGAAAACAAGAGAAAAACTATATTGTCAGTGCATGGACAAGATCAGGAGATGCTGTTAAATATCAGATCAGCATGTTGAAACCTGCTAGATCTAGATCCGGATTAGGATTTGATAGCAATGACCCTAATCTGTTATGCAAAAAGTCAAAATCAAATGACAAACTTAAGCCAATAAGTTTTGTTAAAGGAAGTGTGACTAATATTGAATCTGATCCTATTCATGAAGAAGTTGCTTTCAAAAATGAAATAGTTTATGTCCCACCAACTGTTAGTTGGGTTAAGAATAAGTTAGAAAAAGCTAATAAGTTTGGTAATTCAAAACCTGACTCTAAGTCAAGGAATTTTAAAAGAAAATCTTCTTCAAAAGTCAAAGGATCAGTGGCTAGCAGGAAGTCATCTGCTAAGTCAAAATCTTATGCATTAATCATAACACAAAATGGGAAGTCCATCAGAATAACTCAAATATGGATTCCTAAGGGACTGATTGACCGAGGACCCAATTGAAGGTGGGTACCAAAAGATTGTAAATATTTATTTATGTAGGTACAAATAAACGAAGGACTGGAGGAATCTGTATGGTATCTTGATAGCGGATGTTCCAGGCATATGATAGGAAACGACGGTTTCTCACTAATATATCAGATTGCACTGGACCTAAGATCACATTTGGTGACAACAAGAAGGGTAAGACCATGGGTATGGGTAAGATTATCCATGGTAATCTAACTATTAATGACGTATTACTTGTTGACAATCTTCGTTATAATTTAATCAGTATTAGTCAATTATGTGATAACGGTTTGTCAGTAGATTTTCAAACTCATGCATGTTTAGTTAAAGACCAAGATGGAAACATTTTGTTGATTGGAAGTAGAGTAGGAAATTCATATAAAATGAATTGGCAAAAAGAAACTTTTGATCCTATGTGCATGATTGCCAAGAATGATCAGAAATGGTTATGGCATAAACGTTTGAACCATTTAAATTTTAAAACCATCAACAACATTTGTTCAAACAATTTAGTTATTGGTTTGCCCAAACTTCAGTTTTCAAAGAACAAGATATGCAAACAGGGTAGATCATTGTTCAAAAGAAAAGGGAAATCACAATCCAGCCGTATCCTAGAACTTTTACATATGGATCTTTTTGGTCCAATTCCTATAAAAAGTATAGGAGGAATGAGATTTGCCTTAATTATTATCGATGACTTTTCTCGTTTTACATGGGTTGCATTTCTACCATCAAAAGATAAAACTGCTGAAAATTTAATTAGGATATTTAAAGGGATATAGAATCAGAAATCTTTAAATATCACATGCATCAGAAGTGATCAGGGAACTAAATTCACTAACAGATACCTATCATCTTATCTCGAGGAGACTGGAATTAGGCACGAGTTGTCTAGTGCCAGAACTCCAGAGCAAAACGGAATTGCTGAGAGAAAAGTGAGAACTCTAAAGGAAGCAGCGAGATCTATGCTTGTTGAATCAGATGTACCTCAGAGGTTCTGGGCGGAAGCCATTAGTACTACTTGCTATACACAAAACCGGTCAATAATCAACAAACGTTTTGATAAAACTCCTTATGAGCTGTACTATGGGAGAATTCCCACAGTTTCTTATTTTAAGATATTTGGGTGTAAATGATTTATCCATAACAATGGAAAGGTTTATTTGACCGCTTTTGATGTTAAAGCAGATGAGGGATTCATGTTGGGATACTCATCAGTAAGCAAGGCTTACAGAGTTTACAACAAAAGAACACAGACTATTGAAGAATCCATCCATGTAGTATTTGATGAGCCTGTTGAGAGAAAATCTAATGAATCCATTGATCTTGCTGACAGACTAAAAGCGACTAGTCTTGAGTCTGTAAGTGAAGAAGAAGAAACTTTGGATAAGCAGATGGCTATATCTGATCCAGTGGCTGATCCGGTTGAAATTCAACCAGACGTGCAAACTCCTGTTCAACAAGAAGTTGAGAGTTTGGATGTCGCGGTGTCACCAGTTCAGATGACCAATCCCCTTGGATCCAACTTCAGATGGAACAAAAATCATCCACCAGAACTGATAATCGGAAATCCTTTTTCTCCTCGAAGGACAAGACGTCAACTAATGGATGAAATGGTCAATTCTGTATTTATTTCTCAAATTGAACCAAATAAAATTGGTGAATCTATAGTTGATCCAGATTGGATCAATGCTATGCAGGAGGAGTTAAACCAATTTGCTAGAAATAAAGTGTGGTATCTTAATCCTAGACCAACTGAAAAGTCAGTTATATGAACAAGATGGGTCTTTAGAAACAAGCTTAGTGAAGATGGCTTAGTCATTAGAAACAAAGCTCGTTTAGTTGCTCAAGGATACAGACAAGAGGAAGGTATTGATTTTGATGAGTCTTTTGCACCGATTGCAAGACTAGAGGCAATCAGAATCTTCCTAGCATATGCATCACTTAAGAATTTTAAAGTCTTTCAAATGGATGTAAAAAGTGCATTCCTAAATGGAAAATTAAGTGAAGAAGTATATGTTGAGCAACCCCCTAGTTTTGTAGATCATGTTTTGCCAAATCATGTTTATAGGATTAATAAAGCATTGTATGGTCTAAAACAAGCTCCTAGAGCTTGGTATGACACTTTAACCAACTTCTTGTTTGATCATGATTTTGTTGTTGGAACAGTGGATAAAACCTTGTTTAGATTTACTAAAGATTCTCACATACTACTTGTTCAGATATATGTTAACGACATTATTTTTGGCTCAACTAACCCCAAACTGTGTGAGAAATTTGCTAAGCTGATGCAGGACAGGTTTGAAATGAGCATGATGGGAGAACTTACATTCTTCCTTGGGCTTCAAATCCGTCAGCTATATAACGGAACTCTTATCAACCAGGCCAAATACACCAAAGAATTGCTAAAGAAATTTGGTTTGGAGAACTATTTTGCTGCAGCCACTCCAATGAGTTCTTCAATTAAATTGGATAAAGATGAAGGTGGCCAAATTATCGATGTAACAGCATATAGAGGACTCATCGGTTCTTTGCTGTATGTAACTGCTAGTAGGCCAGACATTCAATTTGATGTTGGTGTCTGTGGCAGATTTCAGGTTGATCCTAAACTCTCTCATTTTACTACTACTAAACGTATTCTTAAATACCTAAAGGGAACTCAAAATGTAGGACTGTGGTATCCGAAGGATTCCAGTTTCAATTTAATTAGTTTCTCAGATGCAGATTATGCAGGATGCAAAATTGATAGAAAAAGCACAAGTGGAACTTGCCAGTTCCTTGGAGATCGTCTAATCACATGGTTTAGCAAGAAGCAGACGTCGGTCGCCACGTCTACAGCTGAAGCAGAGTATCTTGCATCTGGAAGTTGTTGTTCTCAAGTTCTGTGGATTCAACAAAAGTTCAGAGACTATGGGATTGAGGTTGATGAATCTCCAATTTTCTACGACAACATAAGTGCTATCGCAATCTCCTACAACCCAGTTCTGCATTCTCGGACAAAGCATATTGAAATCATGCATCATTTCATCCAAGAACACGTCAATCAGAAGCAAATCCGTCTTGAACATGTTCCTACAAATCAACAGACTGTGGACATTTTCACGAAACCCCTACCGGAAGCTAAGTTTTCTCACTTTAGAAACATGATAGGTCTTGTTGATCTTGATTGATGTGATTACGTGCATAAACTAAGGGGGAATGTATTGTTCAAAGATCAACTGAACAGACGTGAAAGACAAAGGTCTTGATTTGACCTAAGGATTCAGAGCTTGAGAAACACAGCTACTTAGACGAACGTCTACCTTAGCAGTTTCATCTTCATATGAAATCATTGTCTTGGTTATTCTAACCTACTTGGTTAGACGGATGCGTTTAATAGACGAACATGTCTAATAGACGTTAGACGCTTTTACGTCATGAGCAAGAGGATGTTCACGTGTAACTAGACACACGTGTCTCACGTGATGTTATTGCATAATTAGACGTACACGTCTAATAGACTGATTTTCAAAAGGAAGTTGAAAATGTGAAAAGGAAAATAAACGTCTAACTACTGGTGTAATTAGACTCTTCATCTTCTGGCTATTTGGACAGCTGTCTTTTAATGATTTCTGATCAAGTCTATTTTCCCGCCGAAAATCAAATTAGTCATTCCTCAAAAGAATTGAAGACACGTGTCTCTCAATATGAAAGGAATGACTAATATTTCTGACAACTTTTGTTTGTACACTTAGTATTAAACGTTCTCTTTCATGCTAACATTAAATGCTATGTTTATTGGGAACTATCTTTTGAAGTTCTTGACGGTAGGAATAATCATTAGTTTTCTTCTACTTGATTAAAAACCCTGATATTGATAGGATCATTCACTTTAAAAGATAGAAGATCCTTGAAATCAATCTCTCTCTCTTTTGAATTCGAATCGTTCTAACCCCTGTTCATCAAATCATAATGTTGTCTTTCCGTCCAAAATCGATTCAAGTGGATTTCAATCCGTATCCACTGTACAATCTCCTGGAATGCATAGGATGTTCAAATCGTTAAAAGCTTCTGGGCTGAGAAGATTCTTCATCCCTCATGAAACCTATCACCAACAGTTAGTTAACGAATTTTTCCAAACCGTCGGATTCTATCAGGATAAAGTTATTGCTGGAGCAGTAATGGGCCAGATGGTCTGTATCACTGAAGAATCTTTTGGTGCATTTTTTCATCTCCCAAAAGAAGGTATTGATGATTTCTCAACCACTCCTCCTAATCTAATGATTACGATGATGAAAGTCTTTTCAGATTCCCCTCTAATAGACATTCATGGAAAGAAAAACCTCCTGAAGGTTGAATATGCTCTCTTAAGCGATATCATATCAAAATCCCTTCTGTATAAAGAAACTTCTTACAAGTATTGTACGAAGGTTTTTCAGATAATGGTGGCCATCACCAGGGGTGTTCCTGTCAATTGGACAAGCTTCCTCTTCGGAAATTTTGTCAGAATGGTTGTCGCTAGGAAGAAAATCTTTGGATTTGACGGTCCTCTCAGCTCTCTTCTTTGCTTCCTTCTGAATTAACCCAGTAAGAGTTTTCCCCTTCCTTCTAAGATCCTGAACTACCAGAAAGTGGTAGATTACATTCAAATGGTGGAGACGCTTAAGTCAAAGAAAAGGAAAAGAGAATACTCCAACTCCCCTCTAACCGCAGTCTTAGAGATCTCTTAGGTTGAAGTCTATCCTTTCAGAAGTTATGATCAGGAAGAAGAAGAAGAAGAATAGTGATTAAATGTCTTTTTGAAGTTATTTTGAATGTTTTCATGATGTTTTTGGTAAACTTATTTTGGTTACATTGAACAATATTTTGTGTGTTTCCTCTGAAAACACTCATATGTGATTAACTTGGATACTTTTGAATGACTTCTTGCATGCAAATGAATTTGCTTATTTATATGATGAATGCATGTTTTGATATATGTATGCAGGTTTGCAATTTCTTCATCAAAAAGGGGGAAATTGTTGGGTCAAATTATTTTGACTAAGTGTTGAAATAATTTAACCACTAAGATTTTGATGATGATAACTTATGAGTTTTGATACAGGTGTATTGAAACAATATGTCATAAGACTTGGATCTAATGAGGGTCATTAGACCGATTTTGGCTTTTAATGCATAGAATTATACTTACAGTCTAACTCATCGGAGTTAGACATGTAGTCTAATAGACGTGTAATTAGACGGATGGTCTAATAGATATACGGAATTAGACGTAAGTCTAATGCATAGAATTAGACTTACAGTCTAACTCATCGGAGTTAGACATGTAGTCTAATGAATGCACGGAATTAGACGTAAGTCTAATGAATACACGGAATTAAACGTAAGTCTAATGCATAGAATTAGACGTACAGTCTAACTCATCGGAGTTAGACGTGTAGTCTAATGAATGCACGGAATTAGACATCAGTCTAATATGTTTTTTTTAATTAGACGGGTAGTCTAATTGATATTCGGAATTAGACGTACAGTCTAACTCATCGGAGTTAGACGTGTAGTCTAATATATTTACAATTAGACGGGTAGTCTAATTTATGCAGAATTAGACGTGCAGTCTAATAGAATGTGAAAGTTAGACATGCGTCTAACTCCTTCAGACAAGTCTGAGGTAGAACCGGAATTAGACGTGCAGTCTAACTCAGTGGAGTTAGACGTGTAGTCTAACTCAGTGGAGTTAGACGTGCAGTCTAATGGTTATTGAATAATTAGACGTGTAGTCTAATTAATGAAAGTTAGACGTGCGTCTAACTCCTTCAGACAAGTCTGAGGTAGAACCGGAATTAGACGTGCAGTCTAACTCAGTGGAGTTAGACGTGCAGTCTAATGGTTATTACAATTAGACGCGAGTCTAATTCTATTAGAACAGGTGGTCTAATAGACGTTTTCTATTAGAAGGAGATGACTTATTTCATTAGACTGATTTTCACAATCTGTCTAACAGAAATACGTCTAATGCTCAGTTTAAGCAGTACGCTTGAATCTAGCATTTCACCTACCCACGTGCTATAGCTGTACCCTACTTCTGCTCCACTTTCTAGTGAAGATTAGTACAACAGCTATATGCATCCAATCAAGGAATGCCACGTAAGAGAATTTTCCTCACATTACTTATTTTGCAGGTACATCCCTGATGGAATATTCGGCGCACTGCCAGTGATGTATGGCCATGATCCTTGTGCTCAGAATGTGTTGTGTACAATGGAGGCGTTCCAATGGAAGAGTGCCATGTATCATTCTTGAAGATTCGACCGTTAGCTCCTTCTCAGTATTTAACAAATCTTAAGGACAATGGACAATCTGACTCACAAATTTTCCGAACGAACAAGCAATCTGATTTCGCAGAGAGACAAACTACTCAATCATCTTGCTTACTGAACTGTGAAACTTCTTTCTGATTGTACTGTGTGTGAATCGAGAGAGAGAGCTAGAATCAAAACACATTTAGCTGAGTGATATTCTTCATCTTGTAATTGAACAGAAAGTGTTATGTTCAATAGTGAGCTAAGTGTGTGTGTGTGTAAACTGTATTTGATTCGAATCATATTATAGTGAATCCTTCCGGTGGTTGGAAGAAGGGGTGATGTAGGAGAGTTTCTCCGAACATCCATAAACAAACTGTTGTGTTCTTCAGTTCTGTCATCTTTTCATATTTCATCTTGTGCTTCAAACCCAAGTAAACAATTCCACCTTGAATCTGTTTCAAGTGTTTACACAAGTTTGCGTAGAATAGAAAGCGAATTAAATCCCTAACAGGATTTCTTTCAAACCGTTTTTCATAAGTCTTCATCCTTAGCCAGACCCCGTCTTTATCGATAAAGACGATCCTATCAAATTCATTATGATAAGAGTGGCAAATCAAAGGTATATTTTTTTAGTCCTAAAATATAAGAATGATCTAGTTTTGTTTTGTTTTAATAGAATAGTGATTAATGAACACTTGTATGGAACTGGAGAAGTTATTTACTTTATGTTAGATATTTTGTCTTAAAATAACAAAATGTATGTTGTATATATATATATGATGCTACAAATAAATTAATTAAATATAATGTTACAAAGAACGAAATCACCAGAATACAATATTGATTCGAGGCATGTGCTTGCACATTTCCCTTAAAACAGTTACACCGTTCCTATTGTGCTGAAACTTATCACAGATGATTGTCTCTCAGGTTACAATGAATTTAGTAGTGATTCAGCACCAGAATCACTACGCAACGAACTTGACAAATACATGAATCAATCACTGGGTTTTAATGGAAATATGACGAGTTAAGAACTCAAAGAATACTCGATTGAGTGAAAAACTCAAAGAACACTCAGATGAGTGAAGAACTCGAAGAACACTCAAGAAAAAAAAGAAAAAAATCTTTCAAATTCTAGAGATATTATAAAATGAGTGAAAAAGAGATATGAGATATTTAAGAGTTCCAACATGAAGGGGATATTTATAGCTGGAAATTAAACCATCACAATAAATTCATTTATCAATCCAACGTCTATCATTCCTAGACTCATGACATTTCGGGACTCTTGGCATTTGATCTTATCCACTAGCATTAAATTTCACCATAAATCCACATTTGAATTTGGTATGAATTTATATTTATTTGGATTAAATTACATTTAATTTATTTCTCTAAATTCACATTTCTATTTAATTAATATAATTAGTTTAAAATTCCAACAATCTCCCACATTAAAGGAAATTGAAAGATTAATCCGGTGAAAGGTTCAACAGTTGAATTCTACATAGGATAGATAGGGGTAACCCTTTGAACCTTCCCTTATAAAATTATATAAATTTAATAGTCGATTAGTAGACTTGATGTCCTTGAACTATTCTTCCATTTGTGTAAACGATTACACACTTTCACATAGAATTACTCATGAAACATGTCAAGCTCTCATGGTTGTGTTTGTTCTGGACATGGAACACGCGCCTGGTTCTGTGAGAGGATCTAGAATTGAGACATACAATTCTTTCGAAGTGTCCCCACTTCTCCCTCGCATAGGTGATCTCTTTGCTCACAAAGAATCATTAAAAGCGATATTCTTATCCTCATCAAAATATATAATGTTTCGTTATAGGATTAATCATCAATAATAACTTTCCAAGTCAATACAATTAGGTTGTCCCATTGAACCTAGTTCTTGGGATCTCCAGTCTACATAGGTTGAGTTTTCCTTTATACAAACTTATAGTAGGCTCATGTCTTAAAATACTTTTAAACTAACTCTTTATTCAACAGTTTGGTTAGTGGATCTACAATGTTATCTTTGACTAACATAGTCAAATGTGATAATTCTATTAGAGAGTACAGTCAAATGACATTATGTCTAAGACGTGTATGTCTAAATTTGTCATTTATTTTAAGTTTTACTAATTTCATATCATTATCACGATGATTAGAAATTTCCTTTTAGACAATCTTAGAATATCTTCTAATAAGCATAGTCATTCATACATATTATCATTTAAACATTATTTTGTGAAACTATTGTTTACTTGGCTATATAGTAGACAAAATATTTTGAACTATTATGCCTTCATGTAACGATTATATATTTCACACAAAAAAATCATTAGAAGATTTTCACCCATATAGTTGCACATTCAAGTGTGAACATATTCACTTATTGACGTAAAGTTTTTCATATCACTTTATTATTTTATAACAATATGAGACATTGTTTAGTGCAACTCACATCCTAAATAGATTTAATCATTTTTATTGTAATTTATAACGATAAAAATATTGTATAAAGACACGTAATGAAATAACCACTTTCATTGTGATAGGATCGGCTTAATCAATAGAGACGGGGTATGGCGATTGATGAAGGCTTATGAAAAATGGTTTGAAAGAAATCTTGTTAGGGATTTAATTCACTTTCTATTCTACACAAACCCTTGTAAACACTTGAAACAGAATCAAGTGCAGAAATGTTTACATAGGTTTGAAGCTTAGGATCAAGATTGAGAATATGACAGAAATGAACAACACAACAGTTTGTTTATGGATGTTCGGAGCAAACTCTCCTACGTCACCC